>NC_134404.1:277866407-278169220 GCF_038048845.1 Mixophyes fleayi | reverse complement strand
ACAATGATATTAATTAGGCAAAATAATTTTGAGTGGAGTTGCCGCATTATCCAGGTAGGGAGTGAAGATAAGAAGTTATTAATACTACTGTCCAGAATTTTAAGTCGCCCACGTGTGGGTTGACTTGTTTGGGCGGGACCTGGTCCTCTATATCTGTTATATTAATGGCCTTTTTATTATTTGGAATGGAGGTGAAGCATGGCCACTTTCATATGTTCAGTCAATCTGGATCTCCCTGGATTGGACTCCCTACGGCTTTCTGCGACTCAGAACTCTGTGCAAATGAGCACCCCTGTCTCCGTGGAACCTCCGGTCCTGCTTGGACCTGATTTCTGTCTTCCACCTCGCCCACAGACCACCCGACGCTTCAGAGGCCTAGCCAGCGGCCTCACTTTTGGGATCACCGGTCGCGACTTGGTTGCAGACTTATTTCGCTCACTGGACCCCCCTATTACAGCCTGCACTAGAATACCAGCCCTGGATCCCCTCCTACCAAGCTACACACTGGGGGGAAAAAGTGTGTGGCTGCTAGGGCATATCCAGAGCCTGCGGTCCATGGCCCCTAGGCTTGTCTTACCAGACTAGGGGTGTACGTTCAGCCCGCTCCCACACCCTCCACCTGGAAGATTGTAAGTGCTCACATCACCCACTTGGCTGTTTTCCTGGGGGTACCTGGTACTATCCTACTCCCTCCGGTGCTCAAACTGCCTCACTAAGATACTCCACATAGAGGCTGCAACATCTGCACAATATCTGCCACATGCAAGATGCCTATTCCCTCACCACTTTTACAGCCTCCATTTACCTGATCTGTTGCACCCCTACAGAGGTCGAATCCTGCCCCCTCAATCTCCTCGGCCCTCGCAGCTCTGACCAATCTAATTGTATGTCTCTGCTCCTTCTTCACTGAGATTGTGCTGCCATCCAGTAGTCAGTGCATGAAACTACATATCTCTGCTTGTCATACTAAGAACTGTTGTGAACCGACCTGTAGAGTGGCCGGTGGCCTTCCTCCTATCCTGTGTCACTCGCCTTCACCTCTCGGTTTACCCAGGGAATATGATGCAATAAATCTTTACCCACTGCGTGGGACCTGATGAGTCCGGACTGATTCTTCAAATAATATTGTGCAGCTTTTCCTCCCTCCTGCAGCCTTACTGCTCCCCTTCTGCCTCCCATCACCTGCTACTTCCTCATTTTCATCACTATGTCTCACAAGAACAGGAAACCTCCTGGCAACTTCTAGCTTCTTTGGAACAGAAAGTAAAGCTTTCCTATCCACCTCCGGCCAGTCGGACACTTCACCAGTGAAAGACTACACCCATTACTCCACCCCCCACAAGCTATACTTCCGCATTGACATGATCCATGTCTCTCACTCCCTAACACCCATAATTACACATGCGGGCATCACCCTTTTCTCTTGGACTGACCATGCAGAAGTATACATCTTCCTCGACCTCTTGCACCATTACCCAGGCACCTTTAGGTGGCGCCTGGATGACTCCTTGCTATTGAATTTATTCACTTTCACAGAAATCAAAACGGCTATCTCTGATTTTTTTCAAGATAATGCCTCAGAAGCGATTTCGTCGGGTGCCATCTGGGAGGCCCATAAGGCTATCAATTGTGGACAACTTATTAGTGCAGCTTCTCAAGCTAAGTGAAAGGCTAGCCTCAAGGTTTCCTCCCTAGAGCAACGCATCTCCGCCCTTCTGGTCCAGCATAAGCTATACCCTGACCCCTCCCTGTTATCACAGATAGACTCTCTAAAGGGCCAACTGAACAACCTTCTTTCCCACAGAGCGGCCTCCCTCTTACAAAAACTTCAGCAGCGCTTCTATGACAAGACAGACATGGCAGACTTTTTACTTGCCCAAAAACTTTGCCAGAAGCATGCCAGAGGGCTCATCGATAAGATTCACTAACTCTATAACATACGACTCTCTAGCCATTGTTAATGAGTTCAGGGACTTTTATTTTTCCCTTTATAACCTTCCTGACCCCCTCCCTGCTGGGATCTCTTGCCACCCTCTTTAGAGTCGTATCTTGCTACCTCTCCTCTCCCGCACCTCACTCCGTCCCAACTTGCCAGTCCTCCTCAGCTCCAGGCCCAGATGGCTTTTCAGCCCAATATTATAAAAAATTTGCAGCGGTCCTCATCCCACACCTGACTACCTTTTATAACCAAATTCTAGCGGAGGCATCCTTTGATCCTGCCACCATCCTCGCTAACATTGCTGTCATGCCGAAGCCTAGTAAAGATCAACTACATTGCTCGGGATACAGGCCAATCTCCCTTCTGAATGTAGACCTTAAACTCTATGCTAAGATCCCAGCCACCAGACTCAACCCCCTCCTACTATCCCTGATCCACCCCGACCACGGCTGATTTATACCAGGGAGACAGGCCCCCGACAATACCAGGAGGGCAGTCCATGTGATTCACTCCTTTCATGTTGGCAAACTACTCTCTTTAATAATGGCGCTTGATGCTTAAAAGGCCTTTGATCGAATCTTCTAACCGTTCTTGCATGGATCGGTGGGATTCTCTGGTAGATTTTTGACAGGGGTTCTGGCCCTTTACCAGTCTCCTTCTGCTACTGTCTCGGCTAACAGCCTTACATCTAAACCCTTTACAATTGCTAATGGCACTCGTCAGGGATGCCCCCTCTCCCTACTAATCTTCGCCCTCGTAATTGAACCGCTTGCTGTCAGAATAAAAGATAACCAAGCCATCTCGGGCAATCGGGTTGGATCCACTTAGAATAAGATTGCACTATATGCAGACGATGTCCTCATTAGCATATCCCAACCATTTTCCTCTCTCCCCCCTCTACTTTCCGAACTAGACACATATGGACATTTTCAGGCTATAAAATAAACCCAACCAAAACCAAGACCCTTGATTTTTACATTCCCCATTCTGATAAATCTAATTTAGCTCACACATTCCCATTCACTTGCCAGTTACAGAAAATGAAATAGCTTGGCATCTTCCTGACCAAAAGCCTCCACCAACTCTTCCAGGCCAATGTTCCCCATACTCTGTCCCAAATAAAATCAGACTTAACCAGCTGGTTCCAACAGTTAATATCCTGGATAGGCTGCATTGCGGATAAAATGAACATACTCCCGCAACTATTATACCCTCTCCATCCGGCTGCCTCCTTATGTCTTCAAATTTCTCCAGCATGAAACATCCAAATTTATTTGGGCGGGCAAATGCCTTCGCATATGGCTCCGAGTGCTTCAGAGATCCTCCCGGGGGGAGGGGGCCTTGGTATCCCAAATTTCAAACGTTACTATCTCTCAGCCCACCTCACTCAGTGTGTCTTATGGAAGGACCCCACACCCTCTAGTTTGGCAATTGTCAAGGCCTAGAGTCTAGGCCTACTTTCCACTGCTTCCCTCCTCAGTCTCTCAAAGGCACGTCACCCTAAAAAGGTCCTGATCCATCCCACGGTTTCCCAATTCTTAGCTATCTGGATTCAGCTTTCAGTCTATATGGTTTCTCCCTGCTCCACAGTAATCTCTCTTTTTAACTCACCTGAGTTCCCTCCAGTTTTACAACCTTCTGTGTTCTCACTCTGGTGCTTCCGAGGTGTTCGTTACCTGAATTACATCACTTACTCCTCCCTATTCCCCTAATTTTCCGATATTCAAGTGGCTATTGGACTCTACTCTACAATCAAATCCCTTCTTACCTCTTGCCCCTTAACTACCATTGTGGCATTGTGCCTGCGCAGAGTATCAACACCTGGGGGTGAATGTATGAATCTCCGGATTCTTCATCTCCGGCGTGTTCAGCCTATTCAGCGCTTAAATTTAAAGCGGCGCTGCATTGTAAAGGGAAGTTTCTCTTTACAATGCAGCGCCGCTTTAAATTTAAGCGCTGAAGAGGCTGAACACGCCGGAGATGAAGAATCCGGAGATTCATACATTTACCCCCTGGTCTGATCTCCACTACCTATTCTGAACTGACCTCCCTGATCGCCTCCCCTCACGACCCCCACAAATTAAGTTGGGCAGATCAATGCCCCACTTAATACGAAATTCTTCCTTCTGCCCCTTGGATTTCCCACAGCCACTAAACATCAGAACAAGTTGGCCCGACATATTATTTCTGCTACCTGCCAAATTATCACTGAATGGAAACACACTGCCACCCCCCCCCATCTCCCCTCAGTAATTGCCAGGATCTGGAATTTCCACCGCACAGAATTCATGACTAGGATAATTAACAACATCTTTAAAAACTTCAACAAGGTTTGGGACCCCTAGTTGTCCTACTATCAATACCGTTCCCCCAACAACTAAATCACACACCCCTTACTCCCCCTTTTTTTTTTCTCCTCTCCCTCTTTTGCCTCAGCAGTTTTATCCACGCAATCGTCTCTTCCCCCCTTTTTTCCCTCCTTCTTTACTCTACTCTTTTCTTCCTCTCCCTTCCCTTCTCTTTTCCTACAATACGAAAACCCCCCAGCCTTTCTGCTATGATCTTACATTGTCCGAGTAATGTTTGCTCCTTCCAAGGAAGATCTCTTATACTTGTATACTTTAGTTTTATGTACCACTGTATTTGGTCTTTGTTGTGTTCTGTTTTCTGACCGTTAATAAAGACTTGTTTAAAAAAAATAAAAAAAATAAATAAAAAGATTAAGACGTAACTGTTTCTTCGAACTTTAGAGATGTGCTAAGGCCTATGAGGAAGTTAACTTGATTGAGAGAAATAAATTGTTGTCTAAATCAGCAGATGTTCATTCAACTTTTAAGATTAGACATCAAAGAAAATCTCAAAAAGTTATAAGTTTAAAAGTAAGGTCGACTAATCGGGACTCCTACGAACAGGCTTTTATTTTAAGATTCAATAAGAGGTTGATATTGGGATGATTAAGAAAAATTATGTGATTTTGAGACAAGATCCTACACTTAAATATATACTTCCAAATAAGCCCAAGATCATATTTAGAAAAGGATTGAATATTAAGAATTTAGTGGCACCTAGTTTATGGAGGGACAGGAAAATTCTGGTTGGCTTCCCAAAAAACCCATTGGATGTTTTAAAGGTGGCGGCCTTTGACGTATCACCTGTAGTCACATTTTTACACAAACAAAAGAACTTGTACATGGTAGCTACACATTCTGTGTAAGAGGGTTTATTAATTGTAATACTAAGTATGTTATGTGTGTGCTCAGGTGCCGCTGTCTGCTACTTTATGTGGGAAGAACTACAAGGCCCTTAAAAACGAGATTTACGGAACACCAAAGAAATATCTTAAACAAGGTCCCCTGTCACACACCTTTCTTAATCAACATAATGAGGATCCTAGTGGTAATGGGTATTGAACACACTAGTTTTACAGATCATGGTGGGGATAGATTCAAAAGCTTATGCCTTCAAGAAATGTTCTGGAATCATTCCCTCAACACATTAAATCCTTTGGGTTTAAATGAGAATCTAGAAACAGCATTTTGTAAAAAAAAAACTTTCCATTGACTCGTGTTTATTTTTATTACAATTTGTATTTAATATTTTTTATATTATTCATTATTTTATATTATTTATTATTCAGGATTTTGAATTCGGGATTTTTCTCCTTTTTTCTTCTTTATTTATTTGGTTTCATGTATTATGGTTTATGAGTCTAAAAACCTGGAGGCACTTCTAAGGGACATTTCTTTTAAATGTTAAATATGAATACACTGCTATGCTGAGGCTAGTATTTAGCTTATTGTCTCTTTGTGAACTCTTGGATACTTTTTGGTAAAACAATTCACAAATCCTCTGATGACTCAAGTGATTAATGAGTTGGAAGATAATAAATGGTATATATGTGGGAAACCCAAGTTCGATTATGAGGTTGGAGATTGATATAATTAACTATTTTTGTATTCTCCACTCGTTGTGGATATTAACTCATTGGGAGGTGATTGTTATGATAATAATCATAGATATGAGCGGTCTATGCAGAACTTTTGAGAATAGTAACCTTATTAATGAAAATTCAGGATTTATGGTTTCTTATAATATCTGATAGGACCGTCTCCTGGATGATAATGTTGTTTTTATATCATTTTTTTTACATATAATTTTTTTCCCCATTATGTGCAGTTTGTTTACACCAACATAGATTTCTTAATCATTTGACAATGTTTATTATTTATATGTAAATTTTAAAACGGACCAATTGGCTTCTTTTATTAACTGACGGAGAAGAGATTTAGCAGCTGACGCTTCAGCTGCTCAATTGTGCAATCATGGAAGTTATGTTTAAATAGACTCAGTGGATCAGCCCGTTTTATATGTTGTTCTTGGATTACGGTTACTGATTATTCCTCCTCTGAAGAAATCACTGAATGGTAATGAAACACATTAGAACCTGTACATGCAGGTCGTGACAAGTGGTAATACATTTGGTATCTGTCTGCCGGCAATCCGTCTGTTCAAACTAGCACCATGTGATCACTCTCAGATATCTATGGTTTTGGACAAAACTGGCTCTATTATTGGAGACAGTAATCAACTGCAGGTAGCATTGAATTAGAGGTGTGAATGTTATCATAACAGGCACTGACAGTGTACTGCTACAATCAACAACCGTCTTTTGGAAGAGCTGTCGGCACTGAATGTAGTGAGAGTAGACTTTCCCCCTGACCGGTACACTAGTATTCTACTGTTTGTGACCATCACCTGTTGATATGGATACACATTAGCTGGTACGCAATCTGCATCTTTGAAGAGGCAATATTGCTGAAAGCAAGTGTCATGTTCATTTTTTATACTGCTGGTATCTCTTAAAGAGGAATACTGAACAGTATTTGTACTTCTCTATTTAGATATACACAAACGTATTCTTTAACAAGTTCACAGTATTCACACGGTCAGTATAGACATCAGCTCTCGTTTGAGTCATCATTTTATGGAGAGTCACCAGTTCAACAACTGAATTTGGTCCTTTATGTATGTGCACACTTGTCACTATGATGTTATTTTAATATATAATCTAAGAGAGGAAACATGTTGATTCTAGAACAATTGATATTGTTGTAATGTTAGTTTTTATTCCATTTATCTTTTGAAATCTGTGTCAGTGCTATTTGTGTGAATTGGGTCAGTGACAACACTCAGCACTGTACATTTTTTTTCTTTTTGTATTGTTTGCAATTAGGGAGTCCACATATCCTCTGTACAGCAGCGGGAGTTGCTCTTCCCATCACATCTTATTGAATGTGGTGGTTCATTATTTCTAATAGTACAAATAAAAAGGATTTCTTTTACTCTACCTACAGTGGGCCACGAAGAGATTGTGGGTTCATCACACACAGTTTTTTATTGTCCAAAAGTTATGTCTACTCATTGCCAACATTTTTTTTTTGTTTTGAAGTACAACTGTGCAGGGCGGTGGACTGTCAGAGATAGCATATTTTTGGGGGGCCACAATGACACAATTTGTGATGAAATGTGTCATGGAGGCCCCAATCTGGCCCACTCCACTGGGAAGTGGACAGGATGTGGGATAATGGCCAGCTCTCCTGGGAGTCCAGGAACCTACCCAGAATTTGGTAGTCTCCTGGAATGTCTACTCTCTGAAATGTTGTCCAGACAGTGAAAAATTTAAACAACATATAGGGCTATTTCCTACAACCTGTCAACAATGGGATTTTACCTAAATTCTAGAAGTTTCCAATGAATTTTAAGCTTACTTTTAGATTTGATAATTTGGTATATTTAATTACATTAAACATATGCAAGTTATTTCAGTAAGATAGATAGGAGAATATGATATCTGTAGCTCTCTTCAAAACTGTAAATGACTATATGGAGCATAAGCTGTCAAAGAACTCTCAACAGCTGCTTAAAAGTGCACTGCAACCATAATATTATACTTCTACTGAACCAACACATTACACAGCGGTGTAGTCCTTTAGCTATTTACACCCTCCTCTCCTATCGGAGGGAGAATTCAACCAAGTTTTAAAAGTTCATTTCATAACATCATCCATCATATTTATGTTAAGCCAGAAAAAGCTACAAAAACCTGCAAAGAAATAAGGAGACCTTAAGATTTAAAGCTATGACATATTTTAAAACTCGTTGATAAATTATACTAAAAAAATCACAATGCAAACAGTCAGCCTATCAACATCCTTCCAGAAGTGCCTGAGGTCATGCTTATTAGCACGTAACGTGTGCTATGCAGACATTTCCCATTATGAATAACGGCAGTGTGAACAAGGATTTGGAAAAGGGACTGATAATAATGATTCACAAGTGTTTTCAATCAAAAAGTCAAACAAGACCCCAATCCGTCGTCTCATCCTTGGTTTCAAAGGTGAAGTAAGAGTATGCGGGATGTAAATCAAAATCTACAGCTGCAAGATGTTACCAAAGCCCCCCCAGCACCACCTTTGGTTCACCTTTGTGAGAGAAACACAAATGTTGGAAGGACTGTACTGGGTGAATTTGGTAGGATCAGCTTGTTTTCTACATAGACTATAATGACTATAAACTATAATACCTCAGGCAAATGATTCTAATAGATCGTCCAAATGGTTTGGTTTTTTAACAGTATATGCAATACCAAAATACATTTTACTTCTGAAATGATTAGCATCTTTATGATAGAAGTGTAAATTTGACGTTAATGGAGAATTAAACTTAAAAAATTGCAGTATATTAAAAAAAAATATGCTAGAAATTTTTACAGTTAGCTGTCTGTAACAGCAGTAAGTTAATAACTTGATATTATTTTGCTTAAATGTGATATGTACCTTGAGGCTGCTGGTAAGACAGGTGCTAACCTTGAAACTATTGAATTTCTGAAATGCTACTGTTCTATTGTTATTATACTGCATGTGTAAGGGTCATACAACATATACACTTACTACTAGCAAAGACCTGCTTGAAATAGTAATCAATGATTCCAAACATAGAGACTGTATTTTAAAGAACACAGTACCCACATCAAATGGGTGATTTCATACAATTATTTTCTTAAAGAAAAGTCTCTAATCATTGGACTGATTTATTAAATTTGAATTTTGAACACTGAAGCTTGCACTTTTATAAATAGGTGGCAGGTTCTCAGCTCTGCCTAACTACCATGAAAATCACCCATTGACCTTTGTGTTTACCACTTGTTGGAAAAACATATGATGGACTTTTGATTAGTGGTCAAAATATCAACTTAAAGGTCCCAATAAAAGCTGTGATTTATATATCCTATTTGGTTGTTTTAGAGGAAATTGGCACCAAATCACTGCATGGGGCCCGAGCGAGCCGACATTGAGAATCAACATCTAATTGGGACAGAAGGACAATACGGTCCTTTGCTGACCACAATCGGACAATTTTTTTGGTTTGTGCTGATTGGTCAACCGCATTAACTGGGCCTGCTCAAAGACCAGATGCAACCAATTTGGTCTTCCACTCCAGGAAACAGATGGGGGTCACAGATACAAGAACATTTTTAACATATTAACGCAAATATTATAACCTATCTTCATGCATGATTGTATGGTTTCTGAACAAAACTATGCTCATAATATATATTTAGATTTACAAATTTAGGCACATTTGCATGTGTAATATTTCAGGCACAACAAGATCTAGATTGTGTGCAGTAACAACGGCTAAATGTACTGCACAGAAAACAAATGTTTGTAATTTGTTCAGCTGATAAATGCGTGAAAAGCTGTCACCGATTTAAAGAAAAAATTTCTAAGAAAAAATAACATTTTGGAAAAAAGGATTAGAGTGAGACAGAGGTCAACACAACAATTCTGATTATAATCCCTTGACAAGTTAGGTCAGGATTGTTTTCTTTTCTTTAGATAATCACTAAAAATCACAGTATGGCCATATGGAACTATTACTCAAGTATATTGTTTATCGTCATTCAGAAAGGATACAGTAAATTTAAGAACTTACTTCTGTTTCAATCTGATGTATGCAGATGACAAATTATTCCAGGCTTCTGCATTCTAGAATAAAAAAAAAACAATACATAAAATACAAGAAACAATCTGTTTCCAGTATTCTCCTATATTCCACTGGGTACCAAGAAACATGTCTTGCACACATTCCTAAAATGAGTGTGTTTTTAAATCATTCAACTGTACTAATGGAGGAGGCATCAAAATACTTACATGAATGTATTCCAAGAGAAGTGTAAAAAAATCACAAATTAAGGATGCCATCTTAAACAAAAAGGTACATTTTAACCTTTGCTAAATATAATAAACTCACATTTGTTTGCAGTGCTTTTACTATATCAGGTTGTAACAAAATATCACAATATTTCAGCAAAAAACAATAAAAAAGGGCAGTAGATAAGATAACTATATAGTACATTTTATAATAGATAGTAGCAAACGCACTAAAGGTTTTTACATACCAAGTGAATGTTTATAAACACAATCGACAAAGTTAAGGCAGTACCTTACGTAGTGCAATTAACGAACCGTTTTATGGAAATATTGAACAGTTGAAATCTGAATCCACTTTCAGACATTGTTAGATGTACATCAATAGGAACAGTTAGCCCATGAAAGTAAATGTACTTTGAAAACTTTGATTGGTCCAAAACCGGGATCAAACAGTGGTGGCAGAAGACATTTTCAAATGACTACTATAATTAGTAGTTATGTAATTAGTAGTTATAATAGCAGCCAGTCATATTTTTGCACCTCGAAGCTATCGCACACGCTGCTGGGTAAGTACCAACTTCAGGAGTACCACAAGTAGCAAAAGTCAGCTGTAGTAAATGGATTTCAAAGCTCCAATTTTAGAACGTTGTTGTGGGTCCCTTTCCTTAGACCCCCATCATTCACTACATTTAGCAAAGTCCCAGAATTTGCATAAAACCAGGACCTCTTTCAGACACCTTTGGTGCTGTTTGGCTCTCTCTCTATACCAAGGGAGAGCCCGATGCAATGACTCTCAATTTGAGATGCTACACTGGATTTCTCTGGCTACAAAGAGAGCACAGCAGTTCCTGAGGTTCTGTCTACATGTAAGTATGAATGGGGAGGGGACCTTTACCAAAGAACTATTATTGGGAAGGGATTTAGAAAAATTAATATTGAAATTGGAAAACCCCTTTAAGTTTCCTGAGCATTTGTAAATTGTCAGTAAACTTGCTTTAATGAAAAATTATAAATCCATTCTTTTTTTTTTTACTTCAATGCAGCATGTCAGAGAATTTGGATTCAATTACAAGAAAAGAGAGGTCCAGAATGTATTTTTTCAGATTCTGTTGGCGCCCAAAGAGACTGGTTTGCAGCCATGCTGAGCCAAACCACAGACTGTCTGGAAGAGCTATTACAATGTAAACAGTGCTCTGTCATATGGACTTGTAACACACGCCAACTGGACTGCAGTTATGTGCCTTCTATTTTGACAGCCCTGAGTCAGAGAACTTGTTTCTTTGTTTGGAAATATTAATACTTGACAAAAAAAAGAATACACCATGTTGCAAAGTTTTGCTTAGTAGTCAAGACACAAGCATATGTGTGAATACAATTACTTACAAAAATTCTGCTTTCAATTCACTCACTTCTCTAGTCCTGTATTATGTAGCCATCAAGTTGTGCTGCAGTGTGTTATTTGTAAGAAATGTTGCATTGGGGTCATTTGCTAGTACAAAACTTTGTAAATTATGTGTTTAATAATGTATAACTGCAGTAAACCTGTGTTATTGTGATATGAGGAAATACGAATTTAAAGTGTACTCAGGTGTACTGCCATGTCCCTCTATGGTGGAGATGCCTCTTCAGAAACCTCCTCCTTCTATGCGGGAGAGACCCCAGAAGGGTGACCTCCTCTGCACTGGAAGGCATCATATGAAGTTAATGTTGAATATCTTAAGTTTCTCAAATGTTTATCTATATTTGTGAATAATAGTATTTTTTTTGTAATTTTTAATATTTGTTTTATTCTAAATATCAAATAATACTAAAGGTTGTACTCACATCAGGCTCCAAGTTGACACAACGCTGAAAGGCTCTTGCTGCCCCTTCATATCCTTGCAAGGTGATATAGGCGCAGCCCAAAGAAAACCATACTCCAAGCTGAAAACCCAGAATCAAACATAGTATAAAGCATATGAAAAAGTAGCCATGACATTTTTAATCTGCCTGACATTATTATCCCCCTGTTTATATATATATATATATATAAAACAAAACAAAACTCAGGTCTGACATGCACAGACACAGGAAAACACATTTATTATTATATTTGGAAAGCGCCAATGGACTATGCAACAATGTACAGTGGGAAGAAATAAAATTATTTATTAGTATTTATGCCACAATTCAGTAAACTTCTGTCCAAATCATTAAAACAAAGAGCATACAAACAGTATCAAATCGTGCTGAACAGCTTGAATTCAATACACTAAAATTTGACATTTGCAGATACGGCAATCAATTGAATAAAAACAGGAGATAAATGTTGCCCGTAATATTCAACAGCTTTCATCTGGGAGAACTTTCTAACCTCTCAGATGGCATCCGTTACAGTACTGAACATACCAAGTCACCTTAGTGTGCTCATCATCAGTTATTTATATAGCGTCACTAATTCCGCAGCGCTGTACAGAGAACCCACTTACATCAGTCCCTGCCCCATTGGAGCTCACAGTCTAAATTCCCTAACATAAACAGAGACAGAGAGTGAAACAGACTAGGGTCAACTTGATAGCACCTGAAGGAAACCCCACGCAAACACTGGGAGAACATACAAACTCTACACAGAAAAGGACCATGGACGGTAATCGAACTCATAACCCCAGTGCTAAGAGGCATCTTTTTTCGCATCTTAAAAGTGCAACCACTTTAATTCAATTGTTTGCACTGAGCAGATTAAATGTAACAAGTAACTGATACTTGGAAAGAAACCAGCATTACAATTTATTGAATTGCCAGGTTTTTCCAAACCTCACCTTGACAATAATATACAATATAACATTCTAGATTTGAAAATTATGACATTGTAGCTCAAACCTCTTAGCCTGCAGGCTGATACACTAAAACCATCCCCCCAAATAGTGACGATCCACCCCCAAATTTCATGTTTGTGACCACATAAATTTGGACATTCCATGAAAATCAGGACTGTTAGCAGATATGTACTTCCCTTACAAAAATCACACTAATTAATCTATTGCTCTTCCAAGAAGAAGACATTTATGAAAGTTGGTGCACAGAACCAAAAAGGTGTTCCAACCCATAGCAATCGATTGTTTCCTTTTATTATCTAATCTGTAATTGAAAAATGATCGTGTTTTCCTGCCAAGTATCTCCAGGCCTGCAGTCAATAACAGAAAACAATGGCCTTAACTACCCATGGGAAAACTTCAAGATCTTGATCATGGCGTACTTGACGGACCCTCGAGATGAGCCTAGTTGCTGGATGTTTTTTTGGATGTGCTGGGAGCCTGACGTACTTACGCGCTCCAATTCGCTACTTATAGACCCGGCAAAGCATTTAACTGTAGACTAAAGCAATCAAAAACTTTATGGAATAGAGAGTGCTCATCCCTTATTATTATCACACCAACAAACTCAGGCAGGATGTTACCACAACGAGTCCAATATAACTGTACACCATCTATTTTATATGCAGACATATATGAGTGGACTCTCCTGGAGCACAATGAAGAGGAATATTAAAGGCCCCTGGAGCAGGAGGAATTCATTGAAACATGGAAAGGTTTTGAATAAAAAGTGAGTTCAGAGACCATATGACCACAGAAGGTAACGTGTTGCCCACAACTACTGTACATGCCACTGACAGAACACATGGTGAGAAGAAAGGTGCAAAACAGATGAAGAACAGTGGACACCCTTCCAATAAGTACAGTAGAGGTCACGCTCACTGCTGAAAATACTCTCGTGAATGAGGAGTAGCCAGAATTTATAGCAGTGAGTTCAACTATGATTGATTCAACACACTAACTGCTGGATTAAGTAGGATTCTGCTGTAGCTATTTCTTAGGAAATAGAAACTGTCATTTCCAGCAATATATTATTGCAAACTCTTGCAGCCGTGCATTTTAAGCAGAAGGTCTATTATTCAAACAGCTTAAATGTATAGCAGCCTTGCTACACATAGAGAGGGAGAGGTTTACCTTACAAGGATGCATATAACGTAGGCTTTTAAGTCCATTACTACTGCTGTTGGAAGTGTATCCAAAAGGTTTTATTCTATATATTCATCTGTATGAGCATTTTGTGGCACAGAGAACATCCTCTACATTTAAATGTTAACTCTACTTTTAAAAATCTACACTGTTTTAAAATGCTAGGACATTAAGGGTCATCTCTGAGTAATTTTTGGTAAAAGAACACAAGGAGTAATATACCATAGACACTCACTGGCTAAATAATAAAAACACACATTAGATCAAATAAGGAGACACCTATCTCTAATATAAATGTTAAAAGCAGAAAGATTAGTACAGGTTTGGAAACATAACATAAGAAGGCTCCTCTGTAATAAGTTGGTACCTAATGCTAACATTGAAAGTAAACATGGTGGATTAGTATCTATAAATCAGTGATGGGCAAGAGGCAGCGGGTTGAGACTTCCCCTGCACAATGCCCCCCCCCCCCCATACCCTAGTTATCTACTTCCGAACTTCTTCTCTGAATACGGTAGATTGGGGGCAGCCAACTTCTGTGTCACATGACCTCAGGGAGGTCACTGCATAATGGAGGAGGGAGTGCAGCATACTCTCCCTCCTTCCTCAGTGTGGTCATTTGTCTTCTTGGCGGGCCACATCTACCTTCCAGAGTTGCCCATCACTGCAATGGTTTGGATACATATTATACAATGGAGAGCAGAAATTGCCAAGAGGTTTCCTACCTGGTGTCCTTTGTACCATTAGATATCATATCGTACACTACCTATGTGAGTACAACTAACTGTTGTTTTCCATGGACTGCCTTATCTCAGGTATACAGTGATTTCAGTGTAAAAGCTAGATTTACTATAGTCTTGGAATAGAAGTGTGTATTCATTGATTTTCATTTTAGATATGTGTCAACATATGGAAAATTCACTGGTAAAAAAAAGAAAAAATTTTTTGGGGTGAAATATTACCTTTTCACTGTCCCAATGTTTGCTTTGATTCATGCATCTTCCTATATTGTATTGGTAAAGTATCTACTTTCTCAGTGTGCACCACAGGGTAGCCTGGCAGCTACAAATCACTACTAATTTATACACTGCCTCCTAATGTACTGAATAAGCAAAGTCTAATAAACTTGACTTAGGGGTAGATTTAGCAAAAGGAAAAGTTGACCAAAGCAGCAAATCAGATTCTAGCTATGATTTATCTAGTACAGTTTTTACCAACCTTGTTTACACTGGGAACCCACTACAGATTTGTTTTTTGCCCTGGGAATCCCCCAAACGTTTACCAGTTCTTCACCACAAAAACATAGTGGTTTTGATTGCCTTTGGTGCTCTATATATGTAACACCAATTTTGTCATAACCGTCATATTTTATTTTCTTGCATCTTATTGTTGGTCAGAAAGATATTTTGGAGAGTGAGTTGGCAAATCAGCAAAAGGCTGATCAGATTCAGAAGTTGATACTGCTGCATTCTGTGTGTGTGTTTCAAGGCCAACATTTTTACTACCCTTGTTCATACTTACTAACTCCCGGAAACTTGTTTCCGAGAGAGGGGGCGTGACTGGAGGGCGGGAGGGGGCGGGACGAATAAATAGCTAATCGCCCTCCAAAATGGCGTGATTCACCGAGAATCGCGTCAAATGACGCGATTCTCGGTGAGATTAGGATGCGGGAGAAATGCCAGCTTGCCTGGGAGTTGGCATGTATGCCCTTGTTTAACTAACAATCTATTGTCGATTCTAATTAGAAAGAGGCGATTAGCTATTTGTTTATATATTGCTATTAACTAGGAACATGGCTTTATACTTGTTGAAAAGCATTCCCTTTTCTTGTTAGTGAAAGCATGCACTTCAGCAGGAGGCAGTAATCTCCAGCCCTCCATCCAGGGGCGTTTGATTTGATATGTCAACTGACAGGAGACATGTCATAAGCAGATCCATCCATTTGACAATAAGAACAATAGTTCGGAACCCTCAGGGAACATTCCAAGGACCCCTTGCAGTTTCCGAACCCCTGTTTGGGAATCACTAATCTAGTACATTTTATAAAATGATAGCTCCATTATCTTATGTATGAAGTGTTCCCCACACCGCTTAGACTGTAAGCTCATTTGGGCATGGTCATGTAACTCTATGTAATTTGCTTGTCATGAACCCCTTAATATACAGTGATATGTAATAGGATGGTGCTTTATTTATAAAAGATTATAAAAATACTTCAATACAGAAAATCATCTCTTACCTTAAAAAACCTCTGTAAACATCATGATATTTAAACTGTATGGTAATTTATAACAAGCGTTGCAAGAAACTGGAGCTGAAAATTGTACTAGATGAATTAGCATTTGTAACATACAAAAATTCTTCAGGGTTAGAGCGAACAGCCACCTGCCAAGCATACAGTACCTTCCAAAAGTTCTGATTTTCGACGTGTGTTTGTTAAAACTGGGGCATGATTTGGGCAGCTTGGGAAAGTGGCACAATTTGTACCAAATTTCCAATCAAGAGCGTTGGCATCTATGGTCCATACAGCACAGTTTATTATGGTCTTTTGCAGGCTTGTATGTGCATGAGCAGTTGTATGTCAAGCATGATTAGCAGTGTGCATGTTACCATACAATCATCACCTATCATAGTGTGGCACTGGCTGCAATGAAGTCTGCTATATACGTAAGTACCACACTGATAAATACAAAACAACATTTCTTATAGTCCAAAAAAGTGATCTAACTACACATTTTTGGGTTCACCAACAAAATCTTGCAAGGGCCCCCATGTAACCCCCAAGGGTGAACCCCCCCCCCCAACATATACACATGGTGTTTTGCTATGGGAGATGTCATCCCCCACAACACACACACTGTAGAGCTGCATGCATCTGCTACTATGGTAGTTATGTCGTTGGTCTAAAAAGCAAAATAAAGCTAAGTGTATGTATGGCCACATTTGAAAAAGCAAAAGCCAAAAAAATGCAAGAGGTAAAGACTAAGAAGACATGTTTGTCGTAAAATAACAGTAACATACCAATGTAATGTACTAATTATTGTGTATTCATAAAACTATTTCAAAGCAATGTGTCCATTCAATTGCATTACAAAGGAAAATTCTTTTCAAAAAACTCCTTATATAAACAAGAAGTCAAACCTATTGATTTTAAGATCTTAAAACATACTGCAAGCGACAGCAGATATATATATATACAAGATAAACAGTTTATATAAAACTCTAAGGGAGCAAATACTGTTGTTTTTGAATTCATGTCAGAGGATTTAGCTGTACACTTTACATTGTGTTAAAAGTAAATTAATAGGAACCCCCCCCCCCCCCCCAAAAAAAAAAAACGCCCACCACTTCATGTAGTTCATATATGTGAGTGCCAGGTAGATTATGGAATGTATCCATCCTAGAAAATGCCAGGAAAGCAGCATTTACTATGTTATACCATCAAGCAGGAAGCAAACTTTATACTCATCTGAGCAGTAGTGTATACAGTGAAGCCCAACAGCCGTTACGTGCCCTCTGAGCATCTTTATCAGGGGCTGACAAAACTTTTTATTTATATATATGTATCTGTATATGTATATATATGTATATATATATATATATATATATATATATATATATATATATATATATATATATATATATATATACATACACACACACATACATACATGCATACACACACACACACACACAATACATATCTATGCATAATATATACATTTTTATCAACAAGTCTTTTACATTATAGTGGTGTTACAGCTGTTGGCCAATACATTTTCAACTCTAAAAAAGGCACATGATGACTCCTGTGTTTGGATAAACATAACTACTCTGTGTTTGAAAAGGCCTACATTCCTTATGTAATGTTATGTAATGATATCTACAATGAATATGGATATGCAGTATAGTATGTTTGGGAAAGCTATAGAGCCCAGTACTATTCTTTAGAGCCATATGTGGGTTTTAAAAACATAGACTGTAATGTTAAGAGAACCTAAGCGGAATGCAGACACCCAAGAATTAAAAAGAATGAACAGACAGACTAATTGAGAAAATAGCATATGTTGGCAGAATGTGATAGTTTGGAGATAGGCATGTATTGCTCTTGTAGTGAAATGTAGGTTCTTTCAGGGTGTAGTAGAAGTGTAACCAGGTATTTTGATGCAGTGTGAAGGATGTGCTCTTACAGTGTGTGTATGTGTTATAGGAGGGCTACCTAAAGCGGTACTTGCTCTATGAATCTGTTGAGTATTGTGGACATGTCAACTTGCCCCACAGTTGTGTATGTTATAGAATATTTATTTCCTGGACCTGCACTGTCCCCTGGCTTTGTCTCTTAGATAAAATACATTATTTACATTACCTCAATATTTGGAAACTTGGAACTTTGGAAACATATACTGAGTAGGATTATGTCATTGAATTAAATCCAATAGTATATATGTAAATAGTATGTCACACGGAGGTGTGACATAAAAATCAATAACCCTGTAAATAGTAGCTACTATTTCTAGCCAGCCACTGTCACTGTTTTAATTGCAGTCTACGGTGCTATCGAGCCACTGGCCAAAATATATACACCAAATGCAACAGTGACTTATGTAAGAAAAAAAGAAGACGATGACACCATATTTCAATGATACTGCGCCTTTAACGTTCTGCCCATCCATCTACAGAATTATGTGTTCCTCTCAAGTAACAAATACTTCCCCTGCTGATATTTTTTTCTCTTTGACTCAAGATGGAAAACCAAATACATAAGTTAGGTAAACTATCCTTAGCTGTCAAAAGAGTCTTACAATTTTTCCGTACCAATGCATCCTTTAAATAAGCTGTAATTCATATTGAAGTGTGTCAGTCACATTAAGTCACTTAACATATTTCCCATAAATGTTAAGACAAGTTGAATGGAAAAAGATACTGTTATTCTAAGTCTATCATGTTGACATATAGAACGCTGTCAGTCCAAGTGATGTGATGCTTTAAGGTGAAACCCAGTGAGGGAAAAACAGGGTATTTATGGATAATAAACTAAATCGACAAGGCTGATAAAAATATGACTTCTTAATTACAGACGATGAGAAGTACACTGAAGAACAGGCAAATAAATATTGGGTGTAAGACAGGGTGCAGAATTCTTTCTTTTTATAAACAATAATAATGAATAATTTATTTGCCAGTTTCGACATTTCATTTGAGTTAACAACATAGTTCCCTTATTCACATGATTTAAAGCATCATTCTTTTGAAATGAAATATAACTTGCTCTCTTAAATATTAGTCAATTTTGATGTAGAAAATGGAAAGAAAGGGTTCCTTGCCACCTGTTGTCAAAGATATCAATCCATTGGTCTTTATATATTGTGTTAAGAGAAATTCCTGGAAAGTTCACTGTTCCAAGGGTTGCTCTAGCACCAGGTATCTACAGTATTCTTATATGAATGGAAACATCCTACCAAACATTGTACTGCAATGTATGACATTTACAATCTTTACCTGCATTGGGTTGATCTTCACAGACTTCTCAAAGCATTCTACACACTGCTGGAACTCCCGATTCCGAAGGTGGAGAAGACCTTTTGAACGTTGAGCACGGGCACTACGATGTTTGGACAGCTCCCAGGCTCTGTCATAATACTGATGGTCCCGTAAAACATCTCCAAGTAGGCAGTAGAGACGGGGCGTCTCCTCTTTCTCTAACTCCTGCCTCAGAATTTGTTCAGCCTAGGGAAAACAAAGGTCACAGAACTGCGGTAAAATGAATAATAGGCATGATGCAGGATTATTATCTTTGTGACAACACAAAGAAAAGGAAAAAGAGATAGCTCTAATAGTTAATGCAGCTGATTGATACAAATATAAATAATAGCCACAAGTTGGCAGATAATGGTGCAGCTATTTCTATAAAAGGTAAAAAAACAAAATAATATTATCTAAAAAAAATTTGATACCAACACTATTGGGAATTAGTATTAACCTGACAATACTTCTATGCATGGATAAACTCATTTGCACATAAATTACATCCATTAACAGTATTTATTTAATACATGTAAAAAAACTCAAAACAGTATTTAAAGAATTAATTGTACAGTCAATGTAAAGTATAACTATATATATATATATATATATATATATATATATATATATATATATGTGTATCTTGGTGTGTCTATATTATACATGAAACATCAATAACAATGATTATGGGCAACCATTATTCATTATGATGATGATGGAGAGAATTATGGACAATTTAATTTACTTGCCATTTGCCAAACATACTCATCAATACTAAGACTGACATTTGTGATAAACACACAGGAGACTGTATTCTCACCTTTCCATGCTGTCCAGTTCGTTCATAACAAATAACAACATCTTCCCACATCTCTAGATTCTCAAAGATCTGCAGAGCAGAACTGGTGCATCCGAGATCAAATAGTAAGCTTGCAAGTTGGCGCTTTAAAGAAAATATAAAATAAATTAACCTGCACGTAGTTTAGAAATGCTTACATATGTCTACAAATGGTGGTACATTTTATTGGATTACGCTGTGCCCCTTTATGGTGTATACATCATACATTTGGCTTGTGAATATGGTCTAAGTATGCTACTTCAATAAAAACATATGATCAGGGACACATTACTTAAACTTACATTGGGTGTCTGGCCCTTATAGGTTAAGAAATAGAAATAACTCTTGTACAGATAAGACACAGGGAATATGACATGAAACCGTCCTCTTAGTAAATGTATGACATGAATGGATTTACATAAAACTTGCAGTATTGTGCAAAAGTACTACACTAGAGAGCAATGCAGCACAACAAAACAAATAAAACATTATGAACATATTCCAAATATAATCAGATATAATTTATAAGATCAATAATTCATCAGAAATAGTCACAGGTATGTGTCTGCGTAAAGGAAGGGGGGAGCGTGTCTGTGCAAAGGGGGGGGGGGCGCGTCTCTCTATGCAGAGGAGGTAGAGGGGCGCCTCTGTGCAAAGGAGGGAGGGGGCGCCTCTGTGCAAAGGAGAAGGGGTGCCTCTGAGCAACGGAGATAGGGAGGGGCGCCTCTGAGCAACGGAGATAGGGAGGGGCGCCTCTGAGCAACGGAGATAGGGAGGGGCGCCTCTGAGCAACGGAGATAGGGAGGGGCGCCTCTGAGCAATGGAGATAGGGAGGGGTGCCTCCGAGCAACGGATATAGGGAGAGGTGCGCCTGACCAAAGGAGGGAGAGGTGCGCCTGAGCAAAGGAGGGAGAGGTGCGCCTGAGCAAAGGAGGGAGAGGTGCCTATGAGCAAAGGAGAAGAGGGTGGCACCTCTGTGAAATGTGGAAAAGGAGAGGTGTCTGAAAGCAGCATTTTGAATTGATTTGATATGATAAGATGATTAATGGTGGCATTATTAACTGTAATAATGGAAAGTAATTAGAAAAGTTGATAGGGAAGATACATTCAGTTTTGGGAAGGTTAAACTTTAAACGATGACAGGAGATTCGGAACAAAACAGCATAAAGGCACTAGAGATTTTATTTATGGCAGATGTGAATAGATCAGGACAGGAAAGGTAAATGTGAGTATCCTCTGCATACAGATTGTGCAGAATACACATTTGTAAGAGTTTATTAAATGTTTCAAAGGAAGCAGGGTGGCGTTAATAATGCATAAGATCAAGGACTGATCCTTCTGCGACACCAACAAATAGTTCAACAGGTGCTAATGTTTCATCAGAAAAATAGACTGATAGGGAGTGGTTGGAAATGTAACAAAATGTAATAAATCAACAAAACAATTGTAAACTATGAAATATTTCACTTACTTGAATTTTCCAGATAGGAGGCATCTCCGAACAATAGAAAACTTTCATGCGCTCAATAGCAGGTGGGCTCTTCACTTCAAACTGGTCTGCTAGAGCCTAGGAACAAGATCATACTCTTATTTTTAACAATGGTAAAAAGCATCTAACAAAACAGATGGTGAACATGGATAGGAGAAAGTCTTACCGCCCCCCCTCCCGCACCTAGTTAATATACCGTTTAGAGAAAAACATTGTGTACATGCCAGTATGTTTTTTATAGAGTTTAACAATCTTTGTGAGCTTCAGAGTCCTCTCTCTTTCTTCCCTGTCTCCACTTAAGGCTGCATAACTACCTAATTCCTATTTGTTACTCATCTGCACTTTCCCTCTCTGGAATCCTGGGGACTACTACATGCAGCTGGCTCTCCCAGGGCTCCGAAAAGGGGAGAAATAGCTGAGAAACCTGCACAAATTAAGTGGTAATACAGCTTTAAGAAAGTGGAATAGATTAAATTGTACACAATGCTTGCTTTAAAAGTTGACCATTGTAGGTTTAGACCAGTTGTGGCTGTGATTACACCCATTATCCTGACCACACCCCATTAAAGACTGCCCCTACCCAACCTATGACACAGTAACATCATTAGCTAATATTGTGGTGACTCCACAATTGGGCAGTACCCCACTTTGTGCTCAAATTACATACCCTTATCACTATTAAATGTCAATCTCAAAATTTATGTGAATATATTGGCAAATAGATTGAATCTTATTCATTCTTACCCGGTTCATCTGGACCAAATTGTCACGGGCTGTCAGGCCCAAGACAACATGAAGAAGACCGTAGACTTTATACACAGCATTTATCAAATAGAATCCCCATCTTTAATACTTGTGCTAGACACTAAAAAGGCGTTTTGGTCCTTCATGTTTTATATTCAGGAAGAGAGGGAAATCCACCTGAAGTTTTGTGAATATCAATCTATGCAGCCACCTATCAACAAGCGGCATATTGGAAATCACCATTGGCTCATACTGTTACTCAAAAAAAATCTGGCACCTGATTCAAATGGAATATTTTACATGTATTATCAACCATGTTTTTATTTTGTGCAAGCTATGGGAACCATGAGCAGTATTCCATTATAAAGCACAAGTACCCCTAATGCTTTATCTGGCATAATATTTTACTAAGTAAATCTGCATTGATGATTGGACCATCTCTCTGGTTTGCCCTTTAAATAATTCCTCCCCTTCCTATAAAACCTCAGTTGATGACCTCTAAAGGCTTGTTCAGGACATTATCATTACGTTATATATATGTAACATGGTCCTATAGCTATGAGGATTGTACTTGCTTGTCATATTTGTGCTTTCCATTATCAACATGTAAACATTCACCAGGCCTACAGGACGTAGGATGTGCAAAGGTAGGCCTCCTTCTAGACGTATCTTTGAGATCTATCGAAATAGAAATCGGATGCATTTCTGAGAGCAGTGTTTAACCTGTGATTACAGACCCTTACTGCACTGAACTTACACGTGAAAACCCCTGAGCGCCTCTCTAAGTCGATGAAAGTTCAAAACATGTGCAACTCAAAAACCAGAAACAAGTTGTGTGCATGCGCTGTTCAGCAAATTGTAAGCAAGCAATATTTTATGTGGTGCAAATGGACTTGCATCCAATTCTAAGTGAGGCCCGGAGTGTGTCATATTGAGAAGTAGCAATGGTTACAAGATATTTTGCAGGTTTCTAGTCAGATTCTCTAAAGAACATAAAAACCTCAATTGCTCTAATAATATTTAGAATGCTGTTTTTTCCATTTCATATATAGTTTGAAACGGTCTTGAAAAGATCTTTCCACCAATACATGTCTAATATTGATTTTTTAATTGTCACAAAATAACTTAAAGGGTAACACCACTCAAAAATTATGTTTCTTAAATCACATGCTGAGAACCCAAAAACACCCCATAGCCATTTGTTAACTAGATTGTGAATACCTGACCTTCCTTAGTAACATCTGTAACCAAGGAAGTTAACTGTAGGCTGCACTGTTTCCATAGTTACAAAATATGCTAAAGTCAGTTATTCACATCTATTATGTAAAAATACAGCAATAGAGTATTTTTAATATTTCAACAGATGATTTCAGGCAGAAATCCTGTTTCAAGTATCAGAAGATTAATCAGCAAGTTATAGCACTTAAAATAAGTTGCAATAGGTACAATATGATGTTCACTGACTACTGAACAAAACGGTAATGGCTGCTATAAATAATGTGTTACATTCAGTTGATGAAGTGGAAATTTTTAAGCGGTATGACATATGTAATTGGAATGTAAGTGAAGGGATTTCAATAGTTTTACAAGCAAGGCAGTAGGAGAAGTGGTGGTATAACATACCACTTTATACACCTCCACTTCGACCACCAGCTACAATTATAAAATGCTGCTACTGCTGGGCATAATGTGTTGGTCTGTGGCCGCTTGGGATAATATATTTTGGGTAAAATGTATTGCTCACTGGCAGCCGATTGCCTGTGTGGTACTGGCTGACGCAAAAACATCTACTCTGCAGCATTTATTATGAATGATTTGTAAAGTGCCACAATGATCCACAGTACAGGAGAAACATAAAACAGGTACATACAAGGTAGACAAATTAAATTCAGACAAGAAAACAAAGGGCAGGGAGGGCCTTGCTCATGGAGAGCTTACAATGTTATTGGAAGTGGGCACAACTGAAACAAGAGTAAATGTGTGGCTTAGAATAAAAATTGTAATAGTATAGTATAAACGCGAGTAGGGTAAGTTAATTAGATGGGTTTTCAGAGAGTGTTTAAAGATTTTAGGCTATGGGAGAGTCTGTTTGGGCATGAAAGGAAATTCCATAAGTGGGTAGTGGCATGTGGGAAATCTTATGGGCAGGAGTGAAAGGCGGTTACCAGAGATGAGGTGAGGTGCAGGTCAGAGGTAAATCTAAGATGGAGAGCATTTTGAGAGTAGATTTGGAATGTATGAAGGGGTGGATTTGTTGAAGACTTTGTAGGTATGGGTGAGTAATTTCAATGGAGTTCTAGAGTACACGGGGAGCCAGTGTATTGATTTGCAAAGTGATACGTCAGATGTGAAATGATAAGTAAGGAAGATCAGTGCGGTATTTAAGATGGATTGAAAAGGAGACTGGGAAACTGTAACGTTATTGATGGTGAGAGAGGTATGTGTTGAGTAGGCAAGATAATCAGCTCTGTTTTTGACATGTTGAGCTTTAAGTATCATTGGGACATCCATATGAGATAGCAGAGAGACAGTTGGTTACACAAGATAGTACAGAAGGGGAGAGGTCCGGGAAGAGATGTAGATTTGGGTGTCAGTAGCGTAGCAAAGGCCGAATGAACAAATTATTTCCCTAAGTGAAAAGGTGTACAGGGAGAAAAACAGAGGGCCAAAAACAGAGCCCCGAGGGACCCCAAAAGATTCAAAGATAAAGTGAGTGATGAAGATGTGCCAGATGTAGACACTAAAGATGGTTCAATAGGTAAGCTGTGAACCAAGAAAAGAACTGTTTCATTGAGAACAATTTGCTGAAGGGTGTGCAGGAGAATAAGGTGATCAACAGTATCAAAAAGCAGAGAGGATCAGGAGACTGAGCATGAAGAAGTGGATCTTAGACTTTACTATATGCAGATAAATGATCACTTTTGGGAGTGTAGTCTCAGTGGAATATTGTCAACGATGGAGTGAGAGGAAAGTCAGATTAGCTGTTTTACACTTAGGTTAGAGGCAAAGGAGAGAAGAGAAATAAGGCAGCAGATGGAGAGATGCTGGGTTGAGAATTTTTTTTTTTATGATTGGTGAGATGAGCACGTTTTTAAGAATAATGGAAAAGTGCAAGTGGAGAGAGACAGGTTGATGAAGTGAGTAGGGGTGGGCATGAAGTGAAGGAGAGGGAGCAGAGAAATTGGGAGGGAATAGGGTCGATGGGGCAGGTTGTATGGTGAGATATTGAAATGATAGCTGAGACTTTTATTTGAGAGAATGAACTGAGGGTGGATTGGGGAAGAGTAGGTGTATGTGCGTGGGTATTACAGGATAGGGCATGTGAAAATGTGTTATGGAATCATGTAGCTTTTTTCTTTGAAGCAGGTGCAAAATCATGGACTGTGAGAGAGGAAGGAGGAGGAGGTGGAAGGTGGGCAGAGACATGATTAGAAGGTGATAAAAATGCTACAAGGGTTAGAAGATTGGATGGATATTAAGAGAAGTGAACTATGTTTGCTTGATAAGTGAAAGGGCAGCATTGTTAGATAAAAGGATGAATTTATAGTGGCGGAAGATGACTTTGGAGTGTTGGTCCCACCAGGGTCGGACTGGCCTGCCGGGGAGCCAGGTTATCCCCCGGTAGGGCCCGACCCTGATCGCTCCCCTCTTTGTTGGTGGGGGGAGCGGACACTTTAAAAAAAAAACCAAAAAAACATACTCACATGACCGTGGTGCCGGCGCCCCTCCTCCGTCCGCACTGAATGATGTCACGTCCGACATTCAGCGAAGAGCAGGGCAGAGAGGAGTCGCAAGAAGAAAGAAGACAAGAAAAAAAGAGAAGAAAGAAGCCGATAGAAAAGGTAAGTGAAGGATTGGAAGCAAGGGGGGAGCAAAGACAGCATGGAAGAGTGTGAAGAGGGACAAAGGCAGCATGGCAGCAAGTGAAGGGAGGAGCAAATGCAGCATGGAAGAGTGTGAAGTGGGAGCAAAGGCAGTATGGCAGAGTATGAAGGAGGGACAAAGCAGCATGGCAGAGAGTGAAGGGGAAGAAAAGGCAGCATGGCACAGTGTGAAGGGGGGCAAAGGCAGCATGGCACAGTGTGAAGGGGAGCAAAGGCAGCATGGCACAGTGTGAAGGGGAGCAAAGGCAGCATGGCACAGTGTGAAGGGGGGCAATGGCAGCATGGCAGAGTTTGAAGGGGGGGCAAAGCAGCATGGCAGAGTGTGAAGGGGGGCCAAAGAGGCATGGCAGAGTGTGAAGGGGGGCCAAAGCAGCATGGCAGAGTGTGCAAGGGGGCCAAAGCAGCATGGCAGAGTGTGAAAGGGGGCCAAAGCAGCATGGCAGATTGTGAAGGGGGGCCAAAGCAGCATGGCACAGGGTGGTGAAGGGAGGCCAGGAGAAGGGGGGAGCAAAAGCAGCATGGCACAGGGTGATGAAGAGCGGCCAGGAAAAGGGGGGAGCAAAAGCAGCATGGAGGGCACAGTGTGATCATAAGGAGGCACAGCATGGTGATGAAGGGGCACAGTAATGTGTGTGACATGGCAAATCGGGCTTGTGGCCATGTAATGTGTGGGGTAGGTGGTGGGTAACAAATGGGTGCTATTTTGTTAGTTGGGTGATGGTGGGGCAATTTAATTTTATAGTGGGGACTATTAATTTAAGATGGGGTGGTTTGGGGGCTATTAATTGAATGTGGGGCTGAGTTTGAGAAGTATGAGGTCTATTAAATGTGAATAGGAATTATTTAATGTCAGTGACGGTTGCGGGAAATAGGTATATTTATTATACGCAAATGCTATTGATCTATTGCTGTGGCTGTTTTGAGGGAGGGAAATAGGTTTATTTATTAAATGGGATTACTATTACTTTAATGTTGGGGCTGGAGGAAGGCCTAAGTATTAATTGTAAGTCCTCTTCATTTTAATTTTCTAAATGCACCCAGTTTTTTTCCAAATAGGGCCCCCAACATTCCGGGATGTAGACAAGCCGCAACTAAAGAAATCAGCAGCCACAGGTGGTGAAATTGGCAAGAACAGGTAGGACAGTCTGTCAAATGTTCTGATTCTAGTGGGACAATGCCGATTTTTGGTGACTGTTCTACCCAATCTAAGGGGCAGGTCAAGACTGTGTACTCTTTATATACACACTGCATTCTTTATATAACTTTGGAGCTAGCTGTCCTTCGTGGGCTGACCACTCCCCCTCTAGTGTCTGGTCTCGCCTCTGATGGCTGGCCACACCCACTCTGGTGAGACCCTAGCGTTGCAGTCCCCCAGTGGGCCCTTCATGCTCCAGTCCAACACTGGGTCCCACTATACACAAGTGTCCCTAGATTTTCACCAGGGTGCATAGGTTTACACAGCAAATAACCATGTTGGCGGAGGAACAGCAGTTTTCAAAGGCAGAGTGAAGACATTCCTAGATGAATCAATATTAGCACACTAGTGTGCCTAGTTTAACAGGGCACAAATAAGATTCAATTTTGTGAAGAGAAATATACAGGTTGAGAGGGTGCATTTTAAGGGATATTCCTTGTTGTAAGAAGGGAATATATCTAACTAAGAGCAAAACAACTACCTTGGCCTTCATGTCAGGAAAGCAGATGGTGTAAATGTTCAGAAACTTGTCGTTATTGGCACGGGACCTTGCTTGAGTCTCCAGGAAAAATGTGGCTTTCTGCCTTTATAGGTCTCTAAGTAGACAGTTTTAAAAGAGGATGTTCAGTGTTGCCATCTTATAGTGAGGCACTGGGGCTTTGGGAATGGGTATGAGTTCATGGCAAGGGGCAAGACTAAGGAGGAAAAGAAGAGCCATAATATACAAATTAGAAAAGGAGAAAAGCCCCTCTATATCTCACAAGCCCATCTACGGGTGGGGGAAAGTCACAAACTGGTTAGGTGCCCAACAACCAGCCAAAAACCTAAGTCTAAACATAGTCCATTTCAAAAATAGTTGAAACAGATTAAGGAAAAGTGAACATCTATTTATTATAGAAGAATAATTGTATTCTCCTGAAATATCTGGTTTTCTCTGTATTATTTTCTAATTTTAGAAAAATGCACAATTTATAAAAAACTTCCATTGCTCTCCTTCCAATAACTTGTGTTTCATGTCAGGTGAGAGGAGGAAAATATCTCTGACATCAGCTCTTAATCAAGCTGAGAGCCCCCAAAATAAGTCACTCATTACAAATTGAGCTGTAACTAGACTGCTAAGTAACACAAGTGGTCAGCGTAAATGTTGTACAGTCTGGCTTTACTTTACAGGAATCTGACATTAATGAAAGGGAGAATGCTTCCCTTAACCACATTTCCCCCACCTTTGAACAAATCTCTGAGTGATACCATATGTTTGTAATACACCACATAAAAGCAATTAAAAAGTCATCATGGAGCCGGCTATGAAAGGTAATGCATTATCAAAACTTTAATTGTCTTACTCAAACAGGAAAAATGTGTAGTTGTTATCCTAATGCCTAAAGAATCAAGAACAGCACTAGGCAAATTAGACGTATTTCCAGAACTATAAACCAGCTCTGTGCTGTTTATTATGTGCTAAAACAAAGCACACACAAACAAGGTATTATTCTAATCACTGCCGGTCCCACACTTTGGATAATAAAACAAACGGGAAAGCCTCTAGCAATTTGCAAGTAGATTTTTTTGTAGCTGTGTAATATTGTGAGGCTAAACCCCTTAAATCATGGGAAATACGAGATGGCGGTTTAAGTTATTCCACTGAGACTTCTCAGAATGCTTTTCTGCAAATGCCTCCATTTTCACATTATGTTTTTGTGTAGAAGAGAAATATTTGCTCTTTGCTTCTGCCACAGTATCAGAGAAGAGTTTTCAAAATGAATATTCATACAATCATTTTTTTTGTGTTAATAGAACTTGCTGTTGAATTTTTCTTTATCACTGTACAAACTTACAGGTGTTCAAGGCAGTGGAAGTTCATATACAACTGTATCTGTTGTGCAATGATCTATTTTTTATTTAATCGTTTTTGCACTTTGTGGCACCTGTTGTATTTATAAATTGTTAACAATAGGAAATGTAACATAAGTAGCAATAAATCTTGTAATGTACTTGCAACTTTACTGGGGAAACATGCTACCCTATCTGGTAATTATTCGTATAGTTGCTTACATTTTTAAAATGCCAGTGTATATTTCACAGTGCAGAGGTGAGTTATAAAAGACATACACTGGTCACAATACTGAAGCCTAACACAGGGTCTTGAGGCTCTCTTTAGCTAGAGCTTACTATAATGACATGTTTACACAAGATCATCACACATTTTGGGATCACCTACAACCTGATAAAAAAAATCTCCCACCTGTCCCTCTTCTCATTTTAGTGAATGAATTATAGAGCCCTCTCTGGTTGCTATACAAAGTTGAGCCAATACTGTTCTTTAATATAAAAGCATGACTGGTATATAAAAGAAAAACTAGTTTATTAAAGAGTCCTTACAATCTAGTTGTTAGTGTATACTTAATCCTCTAATCTGATGGCTCGGGTAAAGCAGATTTCGCAAACTAATGACAAGGTAAGAGAAGACCTCCCAGTCTGGTGGCTAGGCTAAAGCAGACCTCCCAGTCTGGTGGCTAGGCTAAAGCAGACCTCCCAGTCTGGTGGCTAGGCTAGAGCAGACCTCCCAGTCTGGTGGCTTGGCTAGAGCAGACCTCCCAGTCTGGTGGCTAGGCTAGAGCAGACCTCCCAGTCTGGTGGCTAGGCTAGAGCAGACCTCCCAGTCTGGTGGCTAGGCTAGAGCAGACCTCCCAGTCTGGTGGCTAGGCTAGAGCAGACCTCCCAGTATGGTGGCTAGGCTAGAGCAGACCTCCCAATATGGTGGCTAGGCTAGAGCAGACCTCCCAGTCTGGTGGCTAGGCTAGAGCAGACCTCTCAGTCTGGTGGCTAGGCTAGAGCAGACCTCCCAACCAGTGCTTAGGGTAGAGCAGAATTAATAATCTGATGGCTAGGGTAGAGTAGAGCTGCCAATTTGATGGCTAGGTTAAAGCAGAGCTCCCAATCTGGTGGCTAGGTTAGAGCAGAGCTCCCAGTCTGGTGGTTTGGGTAAAGCAAACCTCCCAGACCGGTGGCTAGGATAGAACAGACCTCACAGACTGGTTGGGTTGCTATGTGGGGCTGGATCACTTGGAAATAAGTTATTTTATAAACTTCAAGTAATGGCGTTTATGTATATCATTGCAAATGTACTGATTTTTGTATTGGAAATGTGTTGAATTCTGAGGTAATAGGTCATGTTGGAGGAAGCTTGCTTTTGTAACATTTCTGAATAAAGGGAATCACATGCTAATTAAGCTTCTGCATCGAGGGTGACCAACACATCTTTTTAGCCTGAATACAAAGCAGGGGGTCGTTATCCTTTGTATCCTGTGTGTCCTGTTAAAAAGATAAGGGAACTGAATAATGAAACATCAAGTAATTTGGGAAATCACAGAATGATGTAAATTTTGTGATGTTTAAATTGTGCCAAATCAAAGTTTAGAGAAAACATTTGCATCCTGATGCTAAACACTGGATGTGATATCTCAGACTTTGTGGGGTCAGGTACGGGCAGGGGGGGCGATTTACCCCCTGCCAACATGTGTGTGTGTCAGAAACTGTACAAAAGGAGCTGTATTTGGTATTTCAACTAGGTAAATACCATCTTTGCCTCTGGATGATCACTAGTACCTCTAACTAGTGTGTTATGTTCCTTGTAAGGACCCTTTCTGCGCAATAAACATCATGGCTTCAAGATCCTGCTTTGACGCCTGTGGACCTACTGTAATTCCTTTTACTTACAGATTAAACCCACTTAATCTATTATCCAGCCGATCTAAGGTTTTGGACCCAGCATTTAGTAACAAAGCTTTGCCTGCTAGCCTGCAGCTCTGGCCATTGTGAGAAGACAGGGTGAACCACAGCAACCCTGATCTGAAGGAAGAGCTCAGGGATATCAGCCCAAGTGCACAGCAAGGTGATGTGCTAGCAGCAAACGTGTACCCAAAAGGAAGCTATCTACAGTGCGGTGAAGGAGCCTGGTGGTGGAAGCAGAGCGCCCTCTATAGTGTTGGGGGGGGACTTTTGGCATCAAGAAAAGGGACAATGGCAAGGCAGCAGGGCTTGATCAACCATTAGGCTGATCAGACTGCAGATGCAGCCTGACAGCAAATCCCATGCTGTTAGCTGCCTGTTAGTGCAGCCACGGAGCTCCTGATCAAGTCTCGAAAGATTACCACATCTCACGGGACTTGACAAAGCATTTTCTGCCCCTGCACTGACAGGCAAGGGGATTTCCTGCAAGCTGCTTGTCGTAGAAAAGGATGACTGATGTAATGAGGTAAGTGAGTTGAGGAGGAGGGGTGGGGGAAATAGCTGCAGAACGGTGTGTGTGCGTGTAAGAAAAAAATAAAAAATAGCTGCAGGGGGGTGTATGTGTGTGAGAAAAATAGCTGCAGGGTGTGTGTGTGTGCAAAAATAGATGCAGTGGGGGGGGGGGGGGTGATAAAAATAGCTGCAGGGGGGTGATAAAAATAACTGCAAGGGGGAGAATGGATGCAGGGTGGGAGGTAAGTAAAATTGCTCCAGGGGGGACAATGGCTGCAGAGGGTTTAAATAAAATGGCTTAAAGGGGGTGAGGACAATAGCTGCAGGCGGGGAAATGGATGCAGGGTGGAAGGTAAGGAAAATTGCTGCAGGTATATTAGCCTAGGGTGGCCAGAACCCTTAATCAGGCCCTGCAAGGCATGCCCATGCGGTCCCCAGCAAAATGACAGGACGGCAGAGGAGGCCCATCCCGTCACACTATGGTAGAGCACACCTCCAGACTCGTGACTAGGGGTAGAGTAGATTTCCATACTGGTAGCTAGGCTAGAGCAGACATCCAGACTATTGGCTAGGGTAGAACAGATCTCCAGACTAGTGGCTAGAATAGAGCAGACCTCCCATTCTGGAGTCTAAGGTAAAGAAGGTCAATAATGTAAACAATAATCTAATACACACCAGTATTAGTCGCCACGGTCTGCTGCTTGCTGCTAGGTGAACAGTTACCAGGAGCGGTTAGTATCAATTATTAAATAGCTTTTTGCATTATTTTTTCTTCATAGTATCAAACAAGGAATTGTTCAGCATGTCAGTCAAATCCTCCCACTATGATCTCCAAGGCCACATACACAGATCCCGTGTACCCTTTTGATGGAAGTCATGCATTTGCAGTTCAGCTCATTTAAATAAATAAAAAACAAGTACATGGACATTTTCTGGGAATCTGAACACTGTGACAGGCATCAAATTTTATAGCATTGGTCTACTTTTTAAAGAAAAGGAAAACACACATTAGTGCATTGTCTTGGTCCATAAAACACTGGTTTAGTTGAGTTTTAGGATAAAGATGAATTCACATGGAATTAAATAATTGAGGACAATCACAGATTCCTGGACTTAACTCTCACTGACAAATTCAATCATACTCAGAAATTGCTCAGATACTGAATTGTGAACGGAGTGTGATGAACATTTATATGAATAATTGGATTTGAAAGTAGTTAAAAAGGTCCAATATTTTTAATTAAATCACATGTTGAGATCTCCGGACACACACAGGATGGAGAGGGCATAGACTGAGCTATCGGTTGTTACTCTCTAACAGGCAGATCCTATCCACTATTAAGAGGAAAGAATGGGTTCAATAAGGATGTATTTTTTATTTGCCTAAGTTTCCATCAATATTTGTTTTGCTTTAATCATATGAACAATTATAAAATTAAAGTGATTACATTTTGCACCATTATAGAATCAATGCCTCTTCATGCAAGTGTGATGAAGAACACACAAACACATTATTCAGCATTTATGGTGCAGTATACTGTGGAAGTTTTTCAACAAGTTAAGTGAAATGCTAAAAACTTCATGAAAATGTATCAATCCCCAAATAATTTACATGGAAAAACTCATCATATCTGCATGAAAAATGTGTTAGAGGAAGCCCCCCTCTGCAAGTAATCATACTAGAGATAATTGTCCATAAAAGACAGGCAACAGAACCTTGACATTTGTTTCAAGTTCTGACTGGGTCAAAATATTATGAACAGTATTTAAGGCCCAGCCAATGGTTTAGAGAGCCACTAATGCCCAAAACGTAAATTTCCAGATATGAACCATAAAGGTATAAACATATTATTCAGTGTTGAAGCAACATTCCACAGCAACTACATTAAAAAGTAAGGCTGTTACCTTTCCACTTCATTACAGACTACTAAAACTCCCCCACCAGTAAGCATTGCAAAGCTGTCATTCACTGTGAAACTGCTCTGTTAGAGAAGAACCTTCCTCCTTACATGGCAACCTGCTACAATTGAGTGAAGGAATGCCGGGGCAAACGCAGGATTTGTAAAGGGGGGTTTCTACACCACGCCACCAGTGGGTGTGGCCAGCATGCATGGGGACATGGCTATAATATTAGACAGTGCTTGGCTGCTCTCCAACTCTTCCTATCCCTATAATATACATGGGCAATGCTGCATGCACTACTGTTAGGTGCACGCAGCTCTCCCTTTTCAAGCAGAGCCGTGTAAAGCGTGGGAAGGGTCCAGTCACCTCAATTATACAGTGCCCCAGGCTTGGAGGGGGGTTTCCAGGCACTAGGAACCCCCCCCCCCTCCCTCAGTTTGCCTATGTAATGCATGGTAAACTTATCTGGTTAAGTAGAAACACAACAGTTATTTGAAACATATTATTCAGCTCAGCAATATATATTATTATTGTGTAAACCTTTGATGCGGTTTTGTGAAACGCGGTCTGCACAAGGATCACTGAAAGAGTAATTTTTACGTGCCGAATGTAAATATATTTATTTTCTGTTATTTTGCATCATATATAAAAATAACTTATTTTCATCCAAACAGTGTTCTTGCATTCACTTTTCCTTGCTTTCATTTTCTTCGCATACTGCATGATGAGAAGTTTGATGTACACACAAACATGCATCCCCTATGATCATAAATGATCTGTATGATCTCTAGTAATGATTTCTGGTTTACTTTCAGCTAGAATCCAGTCAACAAGATTGTAAAATGTAAATATTACCAATTATAATACGTAATTTTGAAGGCTTGGGATTACTTCCTGTTGTGTTTTGTTTCTCACTTTCAAAATATGTATGAACACCAAAATGGTTACACTTACTGGTTAGAGGTCAGGGAATCAATCAGAGACATCTTGTAAGTGGTGGGTGGCTCATACGTACTTGGCAAATTATGCAAGTCAATTCTGGCTTTAGTACTTTATAAAATGCAGGTTTTTAAATGAGGATTGTTTGCTACTAGGCTACTTCTAATTGAGTGCCAGAAGGAATTGTTCTCTGTACATTTTTAATTGTCTGTAGCTCCCTTAGGTACACTTTGCTTTGTTAAATAGATTGAGGAGCTCATTTATTTGACAAGCCTCGTTTACTGTGTTTTAAGATAAGAAAATAAATGTTATAACTATTTTTTACGTTGCCACCATAAGTAATAAATGAGGAGGACATTTTTATTTTTAAATCAGTAGAAAGAATGCTGAGTCTGCCTCCTTCCTTTTATTGGAATGCAATAAAAGCGGCATCAGGATTGCAAAAAGAGGAATTATTATATATTAAAAAAAACACAGCTGAGGTTTTTAATTCTGTTTAAAATAATAAACTATTACACTTGGTAGTAACAAGTTCACAATTGTATTTAACATTTGAAAGTGAATGGCCTTTTATTCACACAGTATTCCTCATATTATAACAATATTATCTACAAACATTTTTGTTATTTTTTTCTGCTGTTTTATAGTTGGAAAAACAACATTTACACTTATTAGCTTTTTTTTTTTGAAGAAGAAGAACTAATATTTCACATAGAATACATTTACCTGAGAATGTGTGATGTGCCGGAGTGAAAATGTTAATCAAAACAAAACTACCTGGTGTGTCAAAAATAATTAAAAGTCCCCAAATTATACCTCACACTCCCTATTAATCAACCAGTACTGCCACAACTAAGATTTGGTTCCAAAGTCAGCACTTTGAGGAAGTTCTTCAGTTATTCCCTGACTTTCCAAAAATAAATTAATCAAAGTGATTGTAAACCAAATGATGCTCTTCATTTAATTATGTAGTGTTTATAAACAACCAAGCATAACTATCATGTGAATCCTTTAAGAATCCAAAAACAGAATGTTATTAAATGGTGTTTAATAAGACAAAGAAAGTCACAAAGTTTAAGGTATAAAAAAGGTATAAGAAATGACATACAGTATATGATTGCAAAACACTTCTCAAAAATAAACAGAAAAAAGACCAAAAATATAACATTCCCAAATTATCATGTTACTCTGTGCCAGGGGAGGCAGAAAATAGAACAAATCTTCAAAAGTGGCTTGACCTCCTTAGAAAGACGGATTGTAACATTTCAGCAAATACTTAAAAAAAAAAAAACATTTTCTACCTGAACCTCCCTGCCTAGTGAGATCACTGAGAGAAATTTGTGCATGTGCTAATGCGCTTTCAACCCTGTTTTATGGCTCTATATTCACACAATCTTTTAGGCGTAAAATCTAAAAATGTAAATATCTTTTCACCAGAATATCAGAGAAGTACAATTAAAGATCAGTCTAATAAAGTAAGCATTGTTTTATGCACACACACACACATATATATATATATATATATATATAACACTGTGTTCTCGCCTGAAAATTTTACCAGCTGGGTGGCATTATGAAGTATCCGGGTGGGGAGGGGTAATACATCATAATAATAATAATAACGAAAAATGTTGGAGGTTATTGCCTACACCTATATTATTTCTAAAGACTCTTGTAGTTATTGCCCTCTTGCTGGCTGGACTGGACACACTTACATATTTTTTAGATTTAATAAATTAATAATTTCTGGCTGCTCAGTTTGCCTGCCTGGCATGACTGCCAGTCAGTGGTAAACTCTGCTGGCTGAAGTGCTCACATAGTGCCTATTATAATAGGACAAACAATAGGTGCTGTGCTGGACAACTCAGAAAGAAGAAGTTCTGAGAACATTACAGGCTGCATGCTAACACACAGTGCACATTTGCAGTGTATGATGCTTCTCACAGAGTTCCCATCTTTCAATATGCACTCTGTTTTGTAATATCACACTGACAAGAGTGTAGGGACATCTGGTGCCTGCCTAATGCAGAAACAGTACGAATCGGACTGGCCATTGGACTCCTAGATCCGGGTGGAAAGTAGAAACAGCACCAAGGAAATAGATCCTCGGGAGAACATTATGCTGCTCTTGTGCACGTGTCCATTTCATTAATCAACTAAAAAGTTCAGTTGTAGATTTAACTGGGTTATTTCTACCTTACTTGGCAAGTAAAATCCTAAATATTTCTCCATCACCCTCCTTCCAGCAGAAACACACCTTTCCTGTACAATGTAGAGGACTGATGCATTCAGGGAAGCAGTTATTATATAAATGGGAATTTCCTAGCATTTGACCTTGTGCTAAACACAAAATTGTTTGTGTTATTTTAATGAATTTTCTTGACAGATAAAATAAAGCAGATAAATGTGGAGTTCAGGAAAGAATGTGAGAGACTGGTAGATATAGTGAAAATACTAGATAAAAAGAAATATACACACAAAAAAAAGTTAATTTCACAGACCAGGTTAAAAGTCAAGGAACTCAATTATGGGTTAACAGAGATGTACACAGTAAAGGATAGTTTAATAAATGGAGGATGAGTCCAGATAATTACAGATGTCTAGGCAGCCCCTGCCAAGTTCCCCATTCTTTTATAAATGAACATTAGTAAGTGGATAAAAATTTAATCCTTATTTTATATACACCATTATGTCATCTTGTGCTTTATTATAATAATGATTTATAAATTATTATTGTAGGCTTAGTGGACTCATTTAAGTTTACTTTTGAAGTACTTGTCATGCAAATTATTGCTTTATAATAGGTGCTGGTATTTAAACATACACCAATGATTTTTAGATACATCTATAGCATACATGCCAACTTTCAAAACTTCTCGCCCGGGAGATCCTGGGGGAGAAGTCATGTGACAGGGGGTAGGAGGGGGCATGGTGACGTTGTTGCTTCACCATAGCCCCCGCCCCCACTATAAAATGCTGTGAATTTTGGCAAATCTGGGAGGTTTGACTACTCTTTCAGGAGGACTCCCCAAAATTTGGGAGCCTCCCGGGAATTCCGGGAGAGTTGGCAAGTATGACCTATAGCCAATAAAAAAATATGGGAATATTTTACTTTTCCAGCATAAAATTAGGGTCAGTTACACAGTACAGTATAAACTGTGCCTTGAAAGGTAAATGGGACTGCACTGGTTTGAAAATGTATTTTAAATTCCCAGATCGCCTGAAGAGTATGATAAGCATCCAGTTTAATAAAAAAAAAAATAAAAGAAGAACTCAACAGAGCAAGATATCATAGTCACGTTGCAGTGCATAAAATGCTCATCATACCTGGCAATGCATGTTTTCAAGTTCAGTGGTACAAAGAGCATAGGCAACGGACGATCGTGCAGTGGAGGAATGTGATATGGTCAGATGAATCATTCTTCACCATGTTCTCCACAAATGGACCAGTACATGTGTGGCACAAACCTAAAGAACACTACAACCAAGTGCTTGTTTACATCAGTGAAGGGTTCTGGTGGATTTGCAATGCTCTGGGGGCATTTTCCTTGCATGGATTGGGTGCACCTATTAACCATAGAGGTCAAAGCCGATGCCAATTGTTACATAATGGTGCTGAATGAACCACTTCTTCCCATGTTGCAGCATTTCTTTCCTGAATTGGAGCAAAAGGGAGAGGGGGTCTTCCAAAATAACAATCCACAGAGCACGTGTGCCCAATGTTTTCATGAGCAGGACACTGATGTTATCCATATGTCGAGGCCTTCTCAGTTCACCAGTTCTGAACCCACTGCACATTTATAAGGTATTTTGGAATGACGCACGACAACAATGTTTTCCACCACCATCAACCAGGTGTCAGTTGTGACTTTCTTGTGGTCGAATGGTGCTGTAAGTCCAGACAGTGTTGGATTTAATGCTATGTTACATACCTACAGTACTGGCTATATAATGAGTTACCTTGTGCTACTTGCTGAATTTGTATCTTGAAAAGGTAGTATTAGTAATGTCTGAACAGTGCAGCTTACATTACCAAGCATGAGGTGTACATGTTAACATATAAAAACAGAAGGCCCCCCCCCCCCCCACTACTTACATGTTTTAAATGTAAAATAGGTAGCATACACACATGATTTCATTTGCATTACTTTAAAAAAGAAAATATCTTTCTGCTTCAACAGAATAGATAAGGGAAAACATGTATGTTTTGGTTTGGTGGCTTGTAAGTGAATAATTAATGCCCGTCACTATCTTTGTAATTCTGAAACATAGCAACGAATGTGTGGGGAGTTCACCCAGGCAAAAAATATTTACAGTGTTTGCATTGCACACATCAAGGAGGGGTGGGGAGCAGGCTTTACATCTCTGAGATCTACCCTTGGCAGCAGCACACTAATGTAAACCAACAAATATGATGCTGCTTCAACAAAGTTTATGCTTTACACAGACCTACGATGCAAACTCGCTTTCTAGTTAAACCTGGAGGCAGTAGGAGCACCCCCAATGCAGGCACATGCAGTGGCCTATTCCCACAGTACTTGAACATTTGTCATGAGAAGACTCAAGTCTCATTGCACTGCATCAATTTTCTCTGTGAGGTCTGATCTATATTCAGTCCCCACATTATCTATGCTGGAGAGAGTTGGGAAACCAGTCATCAGCAGAACACAGGAAGAACAGGACAGTTGTATTGCTATATCTGTACTTTTACAGGGTATTCAATGCAATAGTAATGTAGGGCCTGATTCATTAAGGATCTTAACTTAAGACACTTCTTATTTCAGTCTCCTGGACAAAACCATGTTACAATGCAAGGGGTGCAAATTAGTATTCTGTTTTGCACATAAGTTAAATACTGACTGTTTTTCCATGTAGCACACAAATACTTGATAGCTTATTTTTACACTGAAATTTAAAGTTGATATTTGTGTGCTACATGAAAAAACAGTCAGTATTTAACTTATGTGCAAAACAGAATACTAATTTGCACCCCTTGCATTGTAACATGGTTTGTCCAGGAGACTGAAATAAGAAGTTTCTCAAGTTAAGATCTTTAATGAATCAGGCCCGTAGTTCTCAAAGAAATTAGCATATATCATCAAATAGTATGCAACATAAAAAAGACCATATTTCCAATAAATATACTAATCTAAAATAAAGCACTAGTCCAGTGGAAAGACATGTGTCCCAAATTTCAACAAAGACAAACATATATCTGCTTATACATAAATAGAGGACCTTCATATATAGTATGTAAGAATTATTTTCCAACTCTTGAAAAAGAGGAAGATGACCTATTAATAACCATAGATGAACTGATCTGTAGTTCCAGCTGCTATAGTTACCAAATATATATTTTCCTGGTATGCCAGGGAGACGCCACAGTTTGCAGTAGTTGAGGCTTCTCACCCTTTTAATGACATCATGTTTGACAATTTGCACAGTATTTCAGATATTTGTAACTTAAGGATAATGTAACAAGAGTCGAAGACAGTGTTTGCTTTGGGATGTGGGAATAAACTGATAATAAGGCTCCAAACATATATCATAAAAATGTTACATTAAGAAAATAATAAAAGAGACCCTCCTAGGCGCATCAAATGTGTGTAAACAGAACGAGGCTTTGATTATTTCTGATAGATTTTTAGCTTGGTAAGACGGTCTGGTATATGTTCATAATCAGTAAAAGGTTTACATGATCCTTACTTGTTTAACTCTAGAAGAGGTTTCTGAATTACATGTACAGCTAAACTTTCATGTACAACAGCGTAGATTCACATTTGAAGGGTTGATAACATAAAGAAAGTTTCCAGCAAATCATGATTTCTGTAAAAGGAAATTCAGGTAACATACAAATAATTTGTTTTCCTGGCTGATGTTACATGAGAACTAGAATGAGCAGCAGCCTAACCATGTACCTGTGGCTGCTGATGTGTCACATGTAGCTGGAGAATGTCTCAGTGTGTATAGTGGCTAGAAACCATAATCACACTACAAAATCTGCTGCCTGTTCTGTTATCACCATCTCAGGGTGGTGAAAACAAATTCAAATCTTTATTCTTAAAATTGACTCAGGTATGAGGCCTTAAAAAGAACAGGAACGATTTGATTTTTAATATCTAAAGTTTGGGCCCCTTAAAAACAGTAAAAAATAACTCTGCCCAAAATCAATCTTAAAAGCAAGCTCAATTTTCTGCTTTTTGACCCCATTAAAGTTACTACTTGTAGAATTACATTTTTAAAATACTTACAACTGGCAAGGGCCCTTTATCAGTTCTATAATTAATGTGGAAAACTGCATAGAAAACAGTCATTTGCTTTCATGTCCAACTTGCACTAGATCAGTCAAAACTAATTGCTGATTGGTTGCTAAAGTTTACTGAACAATTAACACTGCCCCAAGGTTATTTTTTTACAGCCGACATATATTTGTCTAATCTACAGGGGCAAACGCAGGATTCTTAATGGGGGATGACCAAAGAAAAGTAAAAAATTTATATATATATATATATATATATATATATATAAAATTTGTTATTGGGTTACAGAGTAGAGGATTACTTTTTTAATCCTATAATACAATATTTATATATAATTACACAGCTATGCATACCCTGCAGGCTCATCAGAAATGGAGTCTTTGGTCTATTTATCAAAACACTACATAAGATTGCTTGTGGCCAGTATCTGAGGCTAGAAACAGCGCTATTTTCTGAGTAAATATTACAAATATCCATTATAAGCCCTACCGTTCGTGCCCCAGGGAAGCCAGCCAGTGCGGTCATGCCGGTGAGATATGCGAGGATGGGGCTGCTGCGGCCGTGCATGCGCAGCAGCTTCATTTTGGCGATGGGGAATTGTACAGCAGCCGTGGCGCAGTCCAAGAAGCGTCCGCGGCGGTGCTGTATAGGAAACATGTTTTGCATGTTTAAATACATGCTTTTGGGCCCGTTCGATCACGGAGGGGAGGGGTTTCTGGAGAACCTCCCTGCGTGCGCCCCTGATCTAAATATATGAAGATGAATGCTTATTTATAACATCAATACAAAAATATACCTCATAATAATACTGTTCAAGAACTTTACATAGCTTCCATAAAGGTGTTACTAAGACTCCTCGCAGAGGTTACCATTCTCAAATCAATTTTTTTGTTGTAAACCACAATCCCATTTATCTTCTCTTAAAGCTCTGCTGTGAATCATATTGATATTTTGTAACACTCTAAGAATACAACATTTTTGGAGCAAGGACTAGTGGCCGAGGCAGGTCTTTAGTGGAGAATGTAGTATTATGCTACTGGGGACACGGCCAAGTATGAAGATTCCAAAATTACAGAGAGCTGGCAAAGGGAAGCAGACACAACTCCCTAATGCTTGATCATAGGCATGCAGAGAGATAACATAAAATCATGTTTTTGGTTAGACTGTCTTTATTTATTTTTCCTGTCTACAATTCTGAAAAATAGTCTGATGAATTTCCACACATTTGCTGGTGCCCTGGCGGTATTATGACTCTATCTAGCAAACAATGTTTCAGATTCCCTTGATCTAACTGGCATTGTTGTAAATGGTATTTTCTTTCTGAAAAAAACAATAACTTTCTGATCTAACAAGGTCGTTTCCCTGAATGACATACAAACTTTCTGTTTTTTCCTTTGGCAACATATAGCAGCACAGCGAGAAGCTATTCTTGCCATGACTTGGCTCATCAACATAAGGGTGTTCAATCACCAGGGGAGCGTTGGCAAGTTTTAGCCCGACTCAGCAGTTTATAAGGAACATTTTAAAGGAAATGAAAATGCAGGAGGACCTATGACCCAGCCCAAGGTAGCCCGCTATGGGACTGGACCGGGGGGGGGCAGATGCCCCCCGCCCCCCAGCCCAACCTGCCCCTGTCAATCACCTATTTGCATGTGAGGTGTTACCTGTCAGTTATATTATCCTGGGACAACCTACAGCTGTTAAATGAAGAACAAAACATGTTGTGAGTTCATTATGTATGATCTAACTTTAAATTCATTACACATGAAAAGTTTTATCTTTGCAAATGAAGGAATGTGTGTTTTATAATATGTAAGGTTGCAATTACAGCCCCAAATGGTGAAATTTGATGGGACCCAATTGAATGTCCACTGCACCTGTCAAATCAGGTACAGAATTTATTACATATTCCCATTCACAACAGTTCTGCTGCCCCAGCTCTGCAATATAATAAACAGGTATTTGGAGTATATGTTACTTTGAAAATAATGTGAAGCACTATTAGCTGTATTATAGTGTAAATTAAACATATATATATATATCAATGCAGTGAATACAAGCAATAAGAGAAAGCAACCTCCAAACAATGACAGTGTGCTGTAAACACCTCTGAATGCAGATGAAAGACACAAGTGGGTATAGGGTAATTAGAACCAGTATGTTCAGTCCCCATACCGGTTTACATCAAGTGAAACATGACTTTTGACGGCAGTCCTTAAACTTCCTTTACTGAAGGTGATGTGCCCTTTACTAAACAGGCATCTGCTGAGTCCTGAAGAACAAAATCTGGACACAGTTGAACTGACATTTCTTCTCTATGACAAATCTTTCATATTTAGCTCCAACGAGACAAGTTTTTCCCGAAGTGGCAGCCCCTGTCTATATGACCAGCGCTGTGACACAGTGGTTAGCATTACAGCATTACTGCTTTACAGTACTGGGGGCACGGGTTTGCGTCTGGCCAGGTAGATATTGGTAGGTAATGTCCCTGCTGACAATAATGAGAACTATGATGTGTGATAGAGGATTTTGGCTGTGAGCTCTAATGGATCAGGGACTGATGTGAGAGATTAATTTTTAAACAAACATTTTTTGGATGCCTTTGTTGCAAAATAACATTACAAACAACGTTATTAGATGGTAGCTCAGATAACAAAGGACTTCACAAAAGCATATTCCTAATATAGACAAAAGAAAAGACTGCTGTTCCTTTAACACAGCGGAACATTAGTGGTATGGGGTACTTTATATAGCTAAATAAATAAATTTAAAAATAAAGTTAATTATCTCTACAGAGATGTGTTTTTTCTACTGCCACTAATTTGGGTCTTATGACATTGGAACAGTTACTGAAACAAGTCACTTTATTTGCACACCCTACCTGTGAGAGCTTGTTAATTGCAAAATGCTGTATACACAGGGTTTATTTTGTGATACTTTTGCTTATACTGTATTTAAGATGTCTCTTCAATAAAAACGTATTGCTCCCACAAGGAGCTACAGGATTTGCATACTGATTTTTAATTCTTAGGTGTGTTTTGCCAAACGGAAATTAAACTACTATTCCACTTGTCGATTATCCATATGCACTCAATAAACATTTGGGAAATCTGCTCTATACTTCATAACATACCAAAATATAAAAGATGACAGTGTTCTCCCTGCACACATTTCCCAGGTGCTCCACCAGACTACTTGCCACCCAGCTCTTGGAGCCCAATAGAGTCCTAATATAATCGAATAAACCATTGTTTCTCCTATTAGAACAGACACTATGTGAGCATTACAGCCAGCAGTGTGTGTTAGACCACTGGCCACCAGTCTGACCAGTGCTGGCAGGTGTGGGCAATAACCTACAACATTTTTCATTATTATTGCAATTTATTATAACTTCTCTCACCCAGCTACTTTTTAATGCCACCTGGCAGGCCTAATTTTTTGGGGAGGACACTAGACCAGCGGTTCCCAAAGTGTTGCTGTCACAGGGGTGCCATGGCCAGGAAGAAAAGAAAAAAAACAACTTAAAAATCTGGCGGCACCTGGGACCCAGCATCCTCCTCCCTCCTCACTGAATGTCGGGCGTGACGTCATCACGACCGACATATTCAGGGAGAAGCGGCAGGAGAGAGGAGGATGCTGGGTCCCGGGCGCCGCCGTATTGGTAAGAAGACAGAAGAAATAAAAACAGAAGGCCAAGCATGGTAAGTAAAGAAAGGGAGTAGGGAAATGGTGCTAGGAAACAGTAATGTAGGGACAAAAGAATGAAGGAGGGGGCAGAGTGTGGATGAAGGAGGGCACAGAGTGTGTGTGGATGAAGGAGGGCACAGAGTGTGTGTGGATGAAGGAGGGCACAGAGTGTGTGTGGATGAAGGAGGGCACAGAGTGTGTGTGGATGAAGGAGGGCACAGAGTGTGTGTGGATGAAGGAGGGCACAGAGTGTGTGTGGATGAAGGAGGGCACAGAGTGTGTGTGGATAAAGGAGGGCACAGAGTGTGTGTGGATAAAGGAGGGCCCAGAGTGTGTGTGGATAAAGGAAGGCACAGAGTGTGTGTGGATAAAGGAGGGCACAGAGTGTGTGGATGAAGGGGCCACACAGTGTGTGGATGAAGGGGCCACACAGTGTGTGGATGAAGGGGCCACACAGTGTGTGGATGAAGGGGCCACACAGTGTGTGGATGAAAGGGGCACAAAGTGTGTGGATGAAGGGGGCACACAGTGTGTGGATGAAGAGGGCACACAGTGTGTGGATGAAGAGGGCACACAGTGTGTGGATGAAGAGGGCACACAGTGTGTGGATGAAGGGGGCACAGGGTGTGTGAATGAAGGGGGCACAGTGTAATCGGGAAGGGGCACAGTGTAATCGTGAAGGGGCACAGTGTAATCGTGAAGGGGCACAGTGTAATCGTGAAGGGGCACAGTGTAATCGTGAAGGGGCACAGTGTAATCGTGAAGGGGCACAGTGTAATCGTGAAGGGGCACAGTGTAATCGTGAAGGGGCACAGTGTGATGATTTTTGTACATGTTGTTTTATTTTGTTATTCCTTTTAATATTAGCTGTAAAATATTATTTGACAGACATAAGGGGTCCGTTTCTTAAACGATCTCACCTCTACGGCTGTGTTCCCCTCGTTTTCTGACATCCAATCGCAAATAAATATTCCCACTAAACTATTCTACCAATTCCTCCAGCTCCGCCATTTTCATCACACTGCCAAAACTCGCCTCTCCTCCCGCCCCCTTACTACATTTGAACACCTCTGTCTCCGTCAGTCCTCTACGAAAGGCCTTATTTCAACGTTATACTATGAACTCGCCCCACCTTCCCCAGACCTTAGAGTCTCGCACGAACTGGCCTGGGAACGTGACATTGGTGAAGTTCTCTTAAACGAGGAATGGTCGGAGATATATGAGAACGCTGCCTCCAACTCAATCTGCGTTAAAATAAAAGAGAATGTTTATAAGGTATTGTACCATTGGTACTATGTTCCCTCTCGGATTCATAAAATTCTTCCAGACTCTTCTGATCGCTGTTGGCGCGGGTGCTCCCATGAGGGTAACTTTATCCATATATGGTGGACTTGTCCCAAATTATCAAACTTTTGGGCCGAGATTAAACACCTGATCCAATCGATTCTCCAGGTAGCGATACCATTAGAGCCTAAATTTTTTTCTCTTGCCCTTGGGAGAGCCTGCGGAAACTCAATATCAGATCAAGTTAGCTAGGCACATCTTATTGGCAGCTACCTGCCAAATTGCAGCAGACTGGAGGCAGCAGTCTCCACCTTCGCTTCAGGCCGTTATTAATAGAGTTTGGCAGGTTCAGCGCCTGGAATACATGACCAGCATCATCAATAGGATGTCAAGATCGTTCACTAAGGTATGGAGCCCATGGCTCTCGCTCTTTCAGGCTTACTCCCCTTTTACTTGACTTTGCACCTACATATATCCGTCCTCTTTTCGTGAGCCCCTTTTCTTCTTTCTCTTCTTTCTCTCTTTTCCTTTTCTGCTCTGTACTAGTCTCCCTCATCTTTTCTTCCTGCGTCATGCCTGTCTCTGTCGCTGCATTTCGCTCTCTCCTTTACATCTTAAAAAAACCTATGGTCACTTATTATACACGCAATCTGACCTCGTTGCACTGGTTCTTTACGATATTCTGTTGATTCTATATATTGTTTTATGGAACGTGCCTTTTTTTTTGTTGTTGTTCTCTTGTTGGTATTGCATATCGGTTTTGTTTGTTACTTGACCTCTCAAAAATAAAAACTTTAAAAAAAAAATATATATATATTCTTTGACAGAAATATAATTGAAAAAAATATATAAAAATATTCTTTTCCCTTGGATTTATGTGTATTATTTTTGCAAACATCATACTAAGTATTTCTGTCCTGACCTAAATACTTATTATGTTATTTTGACCCAACTACTTCTAAAACGGTACTGCTCCGTATTTATTTTGGAGGGGTGCCTTGAATTATGGAGACTCTAAGGGTGCCGTGAACTGAAAAAGGCTGGGAATCACTGCACTAGACAATAATGCACACAACCAACAAGGGGTAACTTCTCTTTAACAGCTTACATGCAATTTAAATTCCTGGCATGGTACCAACAAATAAAGATTTAAAATAAGTAATGACAGTAGTACAGGACAATCTTTTTACGGTAAGTACACTTTCCTTCCACTGGGAATTTTCTGTTGTATTTTGTAGAAAGCCTCTAACATATTCTTATACACAATGGAAAATAAACACTAATTTCCGTATAAAATACCATAGAGGAGATGTGTACTTAAGCATATGATAGTCTGTTAGTACAACATAATTCATTATAAAGGAATAAAAAGGGGGTAACTCCACTCAAAATAATTTTTTACCTTATGTCAATAACTCCTGATACTTGAAGTATAACATATACCTGACAATGCCTGTTAAAAAAAACTGTGTTGAAACCACAAATAGGCAACACATTTTTTTAAGTGGAGTTGCCCTAGAAATTATATTCCACAGTTATTCTTCTCTGAACAGGCCTTGGAAGCTCATGGATTTATTGCAATTGAGGCTTTCACAAAATGTACAACCAGACTAAGTTGAATGTGTCTGCCCTAATCAAAGCTGAAAAGCTAAACCGCTTTAGGCCTTGACAGTTCTAAAATTATACACCAACTTGGAATCTCAGGTACTGTAAGCCTGATGCATCACTTTTCAACCTAAATAATCTGGTAAAAAAAAAAAAAGACTCTACACTGTTATCTTGCAAGTTTTGATAACGTCCTTGAGTGAACTTACCGATATTTAATGAAACAGCTATTAACTTTGTAATGGAAAATATCCAATTATAGATATTAAAAATGTATGATTTTTTAGTGGATTACAACTTCCATCATCTATAAAACTACTTATTAGTTAATGGAAATGAAAGGGTGGTTATGCGTGTCAGTTAATTTTAACACAATTAAACTGGCACCTGGCAATAGGGTAGTGTATTAAATTAAAATGGACTTTCTGGGTGTATAAAGGATTTTATAATAAACAGACTTGTTCTTACAATCAAAAGTTAAGAGGACTGGTCACTCTCTACTATCAAGATTCTAACTTTACCGTTCACCAATCTATCTATATATATATATATATATATATATATATATATATATATATATACACACATACACACACACACACGGCCACGAGTAACGCAATTGCAATTTTACGGATAAAGAATATCAATCTGTAACCAGTTTAACCCTTTTCTATCTGCCTGTAAGCTGACTCAACAATATTTACTTGATGCATACGTGAAAACTGAAGTTTAATTATATAAGACAAAAATCAAAAGCAATTGAGAACAGAAAGATGTACCGGCCTTATGGATCACTTGCATAGTGAAGCAGCAGCACAAGCTTTGCTCCCCGGAAAATCTGTTATCCTTCCTTTTTCATTCCAAGGAAGCCCAAGAAATATGGCACAAAACACAAAATGACCAAGATGCAATGGCCATTGCTCGCAAGTACGTTAAGCCAGATTATTTTATAACAATGACATGTACTCTGAAATGTCGACGAAATAACGGATAACTTGCCATATATTTGCCTAATCCTATTTTTAGTCATGGCCAACTTTATGTGGCAATATCCAGAGTATGGTGATCTGCCAATGTAAAAATCAAAATTATTGGTGGCATGGAGCAGGGGATTTTGGGGGAAAAAAATTATGCAAAAAATGTGGTATATAAAGAAATATTTGTGAAAAAGGAATTGTGCTAAATTGTTGTTTTTTTTTTTTGGAGCGGGTAGCTGATTACACATTCGAGAGAAAAATGATGCACGCAATTTAACTGTTTCAAAAACAGGGTTCCACATGACCTTACTCTTACTTTTTCTGGAATTTTAACCAGTAGATGTATAAATACACTCTTCAAATGCTGCACACAGTACATATAAGCCAACCTAATATATAAATCCTTGTTAGAAAAGCCTACAAATTATTTTTCACTGCAAGTAGAAGTAAATAGAAATGCAACAGGTTTTCTTCACCTTTTAACAAGCGAATTTGGTTAACAGGGTGGTTTCTGGAAACCTGTGCCCTCCCCATCTTCTCCAAGATTGCCTATGATCATTTTAAATTATTTTTATTCTATCACATTCCATTTAGCTTTTCTAAATAGTAGGAGTTCTAGAGCATTGTGTTGGCAATCGTTTTAATAGCTAAAGAGTATAATTACACTCTTCAGCTCTAATATAACACAAACAGGGAGAATTATTTACTAAATACTATAACGAGCTTGCTTTGATCAAGATTAAAGGCACAATGAGGGGGGGAAATGTCAAATTTGACACGAAATGGAATAAAACAGAGACTAAGAACCATATTTTTTTAACAAAGTTAAGCCTCAGCACATTTCACAGCAGTAGCCTATAACAATTAGTATCCAAAACACCTTCTGTGAACCTTTTAATGACGATGGAAAATGGAATCTTCTGAAGCTGATATTTTTCAATGGACATTGATTTATGTACTTCAGTCAAAAGACATAGTGACGTTTTAATTATAGATAACGATTACGCAAATTGAATGTAATTTTGAAAAAGTTGCTTAACAGCAATCAAGCATACAGGAATCTAATCATGAATCAGCATTTATATTTTACTCGATTTAAGGTGCCATACAGAGAATGATCTGACAGCGATCTAGCCAATGGTTGGAAAAAAAGGACAGATCTCAGATTTGACCATACTTGTACATAGACTTGTGGAAAAATCAAAGGACCAAAAAGCCAGATATATTAAGGCACAGTTTACTGTGGTCGAGCGATCACCCTATTGATGGGTGGATACAGTCATTGTCTGAATGTATTTCTTAGCATTTTTCAATCTGACATCTGAATAACCCCATGCAGGATTGGAATTATCAGTTCAGAAATAGCAATACTTTTTGTGCCCAATCACTCTGCAACTTGTTGCCAAAGCCTGGCAGTCAGCCACAGCTAGTGTTTGCCTTTAAACAAATCATAAGAGGAAATAATTTCACCTTATCCCATTTATGTTTGGCCTTCTAACATCAGCCTGCAAGAAGGAAGACCAGAGACAGCTGAAGATGTATGCTCAGGGTCCCAGTATCTCTCAACAACTTTGTGGAGACCTACAGGTGTGCTTGAAACATATTCAGTACATACAAAGGGCAACAATATATATAGGGGTCGCACAATAGTGCATTAATGTTTTATTTGCAATAAAACATAGAAAGACAGCTTAACTAGTTAGACCACATTTACTGGAGTTTTAAGCTGGACACTATTTCCGGCAAAGATACTCACAGCTTACCAAGAGAAACAAGGAGTGGATCCAAGTCACACTCTCAAATATCATCAAGCATCAGTCCTGGTGGAGGTCAACGCCATTTCCAACACGTTTTATCACTCATGAGTTCATCAGGGGTGTGAGTGTGTATGTATATACACAGATCAGCTACAACATTACAACAACCTTCCTAATACTGTATAGGCCCCCCTTGTGACCTCTGCCAGTGCCCTGTGGTATCTGGCACCAAGATGTTATCAGCAGATCCTTTAAGTCCTGCAAGTTCTTAGGTGGGGAGTTCATGGCTCGGGCTTGTTTTTACAGCACATACCACAAATGCACAATCAGATCGAGATCTGGGAAATTTGGAGGTCAAGACAACACCTTGAACTCTGTCATGTTTCTCAAACCATTCCTGAATCATTTTTCCACTGTGACTGGGCGCACTATCTGCTGAAAGAGGCCACTGCCATCTGGGAATACCGTTTCCATAAACTTGGTCTGCAACAATGTTTAGGTAGGTGGTACGTGTCAAAGTAACACCCAAATGAATGCCAGGACCGAAGGGGTCCTAGGCGAACATTGCCTAGAGCATCTCACTGCCTCCGTCGGCTTGTCTTCTTTTCATAGTGCATTCTGGTGTTATCCCTTTCCTACATAAAGGATGCACTTGCACCACATGTGCTAAAAGAAAAAGTGATTCATTAGACCAGGCCACCTTCTTCATTGCTCGACAGTCCAGTTCTAGCATGCAGATGCCTATTGTAGGTGCTTTTAACAGTGCTCAGCATGGGCCGTCTGACCAGTCTGCGGATACGCAGCAAGCTGTGATGCATGTGTGTTCTGACACTTTTCTATGATAGCCAGCATTAACTTTTTCAGCAGTTTATGCTACAGTAGTTCATCTGTGGGATTAGACCAGAGGGGCTAACCTCCGCTACCCCAAGCGCATCAATGAGCCCTGGGCATCCATGACCCTGCTGCTGGTTCACTGGTTATCATTCCTTGGACCACTTTTGATAGATACTAACCACTGCACACCGGGAACCCTCCACAAGACCTATAGTTTTGTAGATGATCTGTCCCAGTCATCTAGCCATCATAATTTGACCGTTGTCAAAGTCGCTCAGATCCTTACACTTGCCCATTTGACCTGCTTCCAACAGATCAACTTCAAGAACTGACTCTTCCCTTGCTGCCTAATATATACCACCCCTTGACGGGTGCCACTGTAATGAGTTTATATATGTTATTCAATTAATTTGTCAGCAGTTTCAAAGTTGTGGCTGATCGGTGTAGATATAAAATGTATCACTTATCTTCACCAATTTTCAGTCGCACTTGACTGCCATTTTTTAGCTACTAGGGTATATTTATCAAGTGGCAGTTCCGAAAAACCGGTTTGCCGTAATTTTTTAAAGCAGCAATTTTACTAAAGAGAAAGCCCATCAGGGGTTGTCTTTAATAAAATTGGCGCTTTAAAAAATTACAGCAAAACACCAAGAATCTATGCTTTTTCGGAACTGATGCTTGATAAATATCCCCCTGGAGTGCCAAAATCTCCCATGTATATGTGTAGAGGAACTAAGCTAAGTATGAATTGGAGGGAGCAGGGTGCCCAACAGCACAGCAGTTTAGTGATGTAAGGCACCTACCACATCGATGCAGGAAGACTGTGGTGTCAAATGCATCTCTATATGAAATTAATTTTAAACCTATAAAACATTGGTTGCTTTCCTCAAAGCCACAGACAGGAACCATCTTTCTAACAAAGAATGACACTTATATTACAGAGAAATTGTGAGGACAGCAAAGAAGCAGTTTACAATAAAAAGTATTTCAACCGCAAACAAAACTGTACGAGCAATACTCTTCATGTACAGTTGCTTCAGGACATGCAAATTGATAGATACAAGTTAAAATCAAAGTTTAGAAGGTTTACTTGTGACCATATAAGGCCTCTTCATCAATGCTTGTGTTCTTTTATCGGGTGACATTATGGCAGAAAACAATATTGCTCCTGGAATCCATTAAGAGTAAATCAAACCAAGCTGACATTTAATACACAATAATACTTTGGTAATAGGTGTCTTAACCTGACAAAAGGAATAGGAAATAAGTCAATGGCCTGGATTCTACATAGTCAGCAGGGGCCATTTTACTTTATAAAAAAATAAAAAAGATATCCAACAAGTAAACTTCTGAGTATTAGAATTTTTCTGCAATCTGGGGACTCAAACATAATCTAATTGCATCAACAACATAAATGTGTTATTTCATTTTCATTGGGGATATCCCAGTTTTACAATAAATGAGTCTGAGCATATTACTGTAATTTCAAAATAAATGCAAGCTCATTTCTTCTTTGTGCTACAGGCCTGCATTTTGTAAAATGTGATACAACAATGACTGTCCATCCACAAACTATAAGACAAAGGAGTGACCTCACTTTTCTTTGTCTTCATTTCAGACATAATTATTTATGAAGAATTTAAGGATGATAGAACATAATCATAAGCAAACAGTTAACATGGAAAAACAATCATCCACACTTCACATAAACTACGAACAGGTGCAAAAGAGCCAACAGTCCTGGTTATCAGCAGTCAAAAGGGATTTGACCTGGCAAAAAAGGACACATCCTCATGTAAAATCAGGATGGTTTTCGGTGTGGTTTGGGTATAACAGTGTTGTGCTTTATATTCCCAATTTACCAATCGGAAAAGCTGGGAAGTTCTAAACTGTGTGTCTATAATTAGACAAACTGAAGGAGCTGCCAAAACAGGTAAAAAACGCTTTGAGGGCAGTAAAATAAAGGAAATTCATTGAAATATGGCAAGTTCCTTATTGTCCAAGGATAAAGGAGTAGTTTCAATCATGCCAATATACCTAGTAAGTGGCAACATTTGTGGATTGAACTACACAGTACACTAATACAGGGATTGTTTTGTTGCCTCTCAAGAAGGATAAGAGAAGCTCATCAGGCTGCCTGATGGTTTGCACACCTCTGACTAGGAGGACAAATTGTGAACAACAAATACTTTAATTATATGTTTTCTTCAGAAAGTAAATATCAAGACATCCTAAAGCATATGACAATCATTAACTTGTGTGAAGTAATTCCAGCCTAATTACATTTTCTGTCATGTATATCTAATGTACAACTTATCCTACAAAGGTATACTGATGCTGGTATACGCTGGTAACTAGAATTGCATGTGTGTCTGCTTTGCACTCTACGCTATTCATAACATGTGAAAAACACAGACAGGGTGTCTCAGTAAAGCCACTGTTGTATACTGAATTGCCAGGCTACAGACACATGAATAAAAGGTCATCCCACAGACTGTGTGAATGGGTGGGGTACTTATTTTCGGCAACAATAATGCCGACAGAAGTTACATTGATGTGCAAATTCCGATGGCCACCAAAGCGACTATGTGAAAATACAGACTTACTACACAACAGACCCACAACATTGTCTACAGGCTTTATGTCCGACACATGTAAACTGTGAACTGTAGAAAATATCTCCTGGTATAATGACGGCACTTGCAATGGACAAAGTCAGACTGCCGGGTTTAAGGCGGGAATGGTTGGACCCGCTGCCTTGATTACATTATAAGGCGGCAGGTCCGGCCATTCCCGCCTTAAACCAGACAGTCTGACTTTGTCCATTGCAAATGCCGTCATTATACCAGGAGAGATTTTCTACAGTCGCAGTTTACATGTGGCGGACATAAAGCCTGTAGACAATGTGGTAGGTCTATTATACAGTAGGTCTATATTTTCTCATTGTTGCTTTGGTGGCCATTGGAATTTGCATGTTGATGTGATTTGTGTCAGCATTATTGTTGGGAAAAGAATGACCACCACTGGTGTGAAGCTGACAAATGCTTTTAAGTTCCCTTTTCTGCATTTGATTATCTATTAGGTCAAACTGAATTTTAATTTCTTGTAATTCTTCTTCCAATAGGTGTATGTATCTTATACTTTAAACTGCCCATGTCATTTAAGGCTCCACCCTGTTTGTAAACAAGGCTCTTGCCACCTTCTGTCTCAAGACTGCATCTGCATGTTCTGGTGCCTTACAGATAACAATGGAGATATGACACAGCTCATCGGTGTCCAGCAATCAGTTTTTCCTAGAATAAAACTCTGTCTTATATAAATATAAAGAAAGCTAGGGAAATGAAACAAGGTATTTAGCAAAATTTGCTGGATGACATGTACAAGGCAATAAAGGAATTTCCATGAAGGCGGAAAATCCATTGTTTTGATACTAGTTTTTATTTTTTTTAAAAAATAGTATTCTACTAAAAAAAACAACTACATATATATATATATATATATATATAATTATAGATTACTAAAAATAACTTAATTTATGTATGGATGATTTGTCCTTATACATCTTGACCCTCTTTTTTTTCCTCATGTACATATGAATCAATAAACCTTGTATAAGGTCAGCAGTCGTTAAAACATTGAAGCTGCGGCTCTGTGGTTCACACAAAAGCCAATAACCTGTAAAGTAATTTTTCATACATATCTGGGCGACTCAGATTAGAAAATATAGAGAAAGAAAATAATATTGCTTTCTGACTCTGTGAGGTTTTTTTGTTGGATGTTGTAACCTTATATGTACAGCGTTGAGGAAGCCTTGTGGCACCCTATAAATAAAAGATAATAATAATAACTGTGATAGCCAAGTTTTCTAAAGATAAAGAGCTTTAATTTCATAGGTGTTATTTAATAACATAGTGCATATGTGCAGCAACCAATGGTAAAGGTTCAACACGTTGTATTAATCTAGTGCACGCTATTAACACATTACATGGACACAACTGGGGAAAACTGAGATGGAAAACAATTAAGGAACACTAGTAGATAAAAAAAATTAATAGTAGCAAGACAACAGCCAAGAAGGGCTGATCTACTTGACTCTGGGGTTCCTTGGCAATCACAAAGATTAGTGGCGAGAGGAGTTAAAACCATTGCTTAATACATTGGTTGAGGTGGCAGAGTAGAATCCAATGACTGCATCTAGCATCCAGCAAGCAAACTCCAGTGTTTCAAGAAACTGAAAAATGCTTTTCCTTCATCTATGGACAGAAGGGTGAGAGAGATGTTTGCTAAGCTAGGTGATGTAATTAAACTAATAGTGCATCTAGTGTTATTGGGTGCCTGGCAACAATAGACAAACCCTACCAGGGCAATGAATTTCGAGAAAGAAGGAAGTGGCTTTATGCATATTTTTAGGTCAGTATTGAGGGGGGCAATCGAGTGGTAGTTATGGCATTTAAAATGATCTTTCCCAGACCATAAGGTGTTCTGGGGGGAATCAAAGTACAAGTGATATACAGTGAGCATAATATTGGGGATAATCCGTGATTGAAAGTTAAGAGTTTGGGAAACTGTTGGACCAGAAGCTTAGGCTTTCAAGAGTGCTTTCATGACAGGTGAGATTTCTGGCTCCTCCCATTAAGCGTAAATGTCTTTTAGCATGTTAGCAGAGAGTAGCATTGATTGGCAGGGCATCTGGCTCAGTGGTAAAAGCATCATTGTGAAGATTTGTGTATAAAGTTGAGAATAATAACTAGCAATTTGGTCTGCTATGTTTCTGTCTTTTTAAAAGAGTGTATTCTTGCTTTAGCTTGTTGTTCCACAAAATTTGCACACGAGCAGGTCTTGTGTTTTCTTACCTTAGATGAGAATGTCGGAGTATTAATAGGACTTATTCCACATATTCTCGTGTGATGTTTCGGAAAGAGTTACGGAGACTGTTATGCCCCTTTGCTCTAGGTCTCCTGTAGCAGGTCTTGTTCAATGCCTCTTGAGGAGCTCTTAGCACAGATTTACTAAATTTAAGGTTTGATTCTTCACTTCTATAAACTAGAATTCGGTATTGGCAGAGTGTGTGAGTGGGGGTGAATAGACAAGTAAAACTACATACAAATGCTACAGTGTTTTGTTTTTGTTTTTTCCAGGAACCCCTGGAGGAATCATCAAACTCCAAGATGATGTGCCCCTTCACGAAAGTGTTTTTTTGTATTGCAAGTATATTTGTACTTTGTATGTAAAATAATTGAGGGCAATGGAGGAGTTGATGTTGATGTAATAAGCTTTAAAGCCATAGACTATTGTAAGGAGAGAGTGTTGAATGAAGGCTGAGAGTTATTTTTAAAGGATGGAAAATACTTCACAGCCTATTGTCCACTCTCGGGACACGAGTGAAGGGGAACTTAAAATGCTGTTCTCCAAGTAGAAGTTGTACATGCTCTTAGGGGAGTAGAACCGAGGATGGGAGAGTAACATGGGTGAAGCTGAAATTAACCCAAACACACTCATGTAACAAATGTAGCTGATATAGCACTAAATTTACAGGAAGGCTACAAAGTGCTTGGTAAAATTACAAGATACAATATTGTGAATGAAGAGTAAAAAAAAAATTGTTACAATTTAAAACCTGAAACATACATGAGTCTAAGTTTGTAGGATTGTTTTAGGGCAGAGTCAGCTGGCAGTTTTTGTGGTGGCACTTAAGTGTGCTGGGTCTGCTTGGTCAGTCACAGAGTACTGCAGGGCTTTGTGATGTGTTGGGAGGTTAATCTGTTGGTGCAGACATTTGATCTGTAATGACATAGGGGCTGCAGCACTTGGCTAAAGGATTTGTGAAGTGTTCCATACAAAATTTGATAAATTAGAAGTGTCTACTCCCAGGTTGTGTTGCTTCAGTCAGGGCTGACAAAATGTGGATATTATGCAGTATACAACATGCTAAGAGGTATGTCACTTTAAGGATTTGGTTTCTGATATGGAAAAAATGGATTTGTAGTAGATGTCCCGAGATTGAGCAGATAGGAGTTTGGGGTGTAGGAGATGGTGGATTCTGTCTATCAAAAGATCATTCTCTGAAGACAACCGGTGCAGATATTTAAAAATTTCCAGGACATTCATCTCCAGATCTGAGCTGGAGACAGCATATGGGATCTCCCTAATTTGGATACTCTTTCATGTTGACCTGTCCTTCAGGTCCACAAATTTATAAACACTTTTCCCTGCTCCCTGTGCTCAGAGATAAGATCAGGGCAGCATGATGGCTTAGTGGTTAGCACTTCTGCCTTACAGCACTGGGATCATGAGTTCAATTCCCGACCAAATCTGTAAGGAGTTTGTATGTTCTCCCCGTTTTTGCGTGGGTTTCCTCCCATACTCCAAAAACATACTGGTAGGTTAATTGGCTGCTAACAAATTGATCCTAGTCTGTGTTTCTGTCTGTGTTTGTATGTATGTGTGTTAGGGAATTTAGACTGTAAACCCCAATGGGGCAGGGACTGATGTGAGTGAGTTCTCTGTACAGCGCTGCGGAATTAGTGGCACTATATAAATAAATGGTGATGATGATGATCATGGCATTTAAAAAATTCACCAAACTTAGATTGAAGTGGTCTGTGGACTAGCTCAGCTCCTGCGCTTCCCACGTAACTTCTTTAATTGCAGAACAATTAAAGCTTCTTTAAATGCACCGAGCAAACACCTGTAGAGAGGAGGGAGAGCCAGAGGGTTTTAATAAGCTTAATGGATTTGTACTATTACATTTAGTGAAGAGAGCTGATGCTGCTGGTAGGAAGGAGAGACTCTGCAAGTGTGTTTGAATGTGATCGGCAGCATTTTGAGAAGCGTCAAGCCACAGGCTGCATGGGTATAACAGTTGCCTTGCAGAAGCAGACTCACCTTGTTTAAAGTGCTTGGACCCATAGCATGGACAATAAGTCAACGGGAACATCCCTGGAGGCTAATGTTGATTCCGGTGCTACTTGTAACGTAAGTCCTCAAAATATTAGAACTTAAGTGGCCATTACAGAGATCTGCTAGGCTATGTCCCCTAAGGACACTTAATTTCAGGCAAATCAACTCTATTAAATTATTTTTATTGTACATTAAACTTCACAAGTGAGATTTACAAATAAATATAAACCAAATGTCGATTATTTTTCTATAAATGGAAAGTATAAAATAAGTACATACATTATTCTGTATATTATACCTTTATTTGTTTTTACATAATGTTGATTTAAAGAAATGCTTATTATACTATATTAAAAATGCTAAAACCCTGACCCAATCTGTCTTTTGTTGAGCAAAAGCAATGTATACTGGTGACATTGTCATAAAGATCTAGCACATTTTACTGACAAATTCTGAAAATATTTTTAAAAGTTAAATGATAGATATTCAGCCAACACATCCAGTGGTATTTTTATTTCTACTACATTCCTGAGCACTTTATAACCTCACAAGTGAATGCACGTCCTTGGATTACCTGAATGTAACAGAGCTGCGTTTTCCCTTGAATTTAAGATGAGGATTGGGCCGGGAGTGAAAGAATAAAAAGAACACAACATATTCCCTGCCTGGCAGAAGAAGCCAAAACTTCGTTATTTTAACATGTTTCCAAACTTTTACTCAACAATCAAATACTTTAAGTTTTCGCCACAAAATGGCACTTAAAATGTTTCCAATGTTCTACTGCCAGGCCTGTATTATAGCAAAATATTTTTTGCAGTGTGGTAGCCTCTCGGTGAACTGAAAGCTATATGGAGTGCATGCCAAAGCTTTATTGAATATTTTAACACGTAAAAATTGGATATGTGATGGGCATGTAGTTATTGAGTTGTTTTTTTAGGATTCACAGCATCTATTGGTATGAAACAAGTAAAGCATCTCAGTCTCAATCAAGATGAACCTCTTAGTTCTGGTACTAATAAAAGAGAAGGGAATAAATGTTTTTCACAGCATTCCAACAAATAATCATAATTTCATAAGCATTAAGTATGAGTACATTAAGTATTGGCATCTAAAAACACATACTGCTTATATAAGTAATTGTTGCAACTTGAAATTTGTCAGCAAAATCAATCTTTTTTTTTGTGGCTACTTTACTGTTATTAATATAGATCAATATACATACATAAAGGAATTTGACATTTATGGGGCAGTGGGATAACAAAAACAAAAAAATAACTTTTTTTTTAGAACACTGGCTAATTTCTCAGTTTGGCAGAGATGTATTGGAAAAGGACTGTAGGGTATTCCTCAGACCACCTCAAAAAAGTAAACATTAATTACAAAATTACTAAACGTTTGGGATTGTGACAATATACTCTGCCTAACAACACGAGAACTTTGTTGTCTTCATATACTAGGATTTGTTGTTAAACCGCATGGAGAAGTATCCATCTTTTAAGATGGTCCAAGGAAATTTTGACTTCAGCTTCCCTACTCCATGCTGTTACATTTGTTTTAATCATGTGATGAAGAATTTCACAGGACTGAAAATAAGTAACATCTTGACTCACCAAAAGCACTAAGAGAGGATGTTTCATGCATCTCATGTACAAGTTGATCAACTTCAGTAGCTTTTAAAACAAGTCATCTCATCTGTTTCTTTTGACATGTAATACTGGAGCTATATTTGTGACTTTCCATATATTGTATGAATTACATATGGGGATGATGCATACGCTCCTCTCTGGCTTCTTAAAAGAGCCACTTAATACACAGTTAGTCTAGTGTATGGAGCAATACTTCTGTTACATATTATCTAATTAGCCCAGGTAATGTGTTGCAATGTATTCAACTTATAGAGAAGTTTCAAGTAACTTCATTTGGCCTTAAATAACCAAAGGACATGCTGCACCTAAATTTTGTATTGAAATTTGTCCTGTTATAGATGAAGAGCCCTTGTTACAGATTAACATTAAACTGATGGAATATGCTCAGTGTTTCACCTTGCAAATAATCCTAGCACAGTGAGAGCTAAAACTCCCCATATGTTCCTTGTACAATCCTACAGTGCTCAGCCCAATCTTGGACCACCTGCTGTATAAATGCCACTTGATGTACTATTTAGTGCATAGTGTACTTAATGCTGTCTTACATTATCCACAGAACTCAGTCATGTTTTGCCATCTACATAATTGTAGGGAAGCTGGAACTTACACACAATCCTTTTCATCATATAGCTGAATCACATATCATGTTTTCTGATTATAAAGAAAGCATCTCTATTCTGTACTGCTCATGGCCTGTGTTCAGTGCATCCATCACCCTGTTTCCAGAGTTGCGCATAGTGTGACTTTCCATATATGCAGTGCACACCTCTAAAGGACACTATTACATTTGCCCTCTGGCTAGCTACAAAAGCTACTTAATATATATAGTAAAGTAACTATTTCCAGCCTGGTATACTAAAGCAACAATGTTGCTGTTCTGCAAATATCCACCAGTTTTGGTCTTAGCGCTTCCGATATTTCATAAATATTACATAGTATTTCAAGTAAGTCAAAGTTTATATTGGCTTAAGGTAAATGGAGGAGATCCAAGATTATCAGATTGACTCCTAAGATGGGTGCACAGTATCCGTTATATAAGCTATTTAAAGGTAAGAGGATTCTCTCCCAACTACCACCCACCTACACCAGGCTTTTAAAATATGGCATTTGACTAAATATATGTTGAGGACAAGATATTTTTTATACTCTCATATTGAATAACCATTGTTTCATAGAATTGGCGTGAGTCCTTTTTTGGAGGCATGGAAGAGTCTGGAAATATAGACAATAGGAGAGATATATTTAGAGCAAGTTCTTAAAGCTTTTATGCAACTGCTAACATAATTCCTACCACTAATAAGTACTTTCAATAGTACCTTCAACTTTGCCATGATCTTCAGGCACAGTCTGCAAAGGGGAAAGTCTAATTATGGAGTATTGACTGATGGCTTATATCAATATGGGGCATGTTAAGAAACAGAAAGGGTACTTGGGTGCACTACTTACACTTCAAAAAGTAATGAATCCATCTCAACACTCCCATCAACCTCAGTGAAGAATATTGTCCCATAGATGACTCAGATTGAGACGATGCACTAGCTGTCCATCTGGTGGTGCTCTCTCACTTTGGGGATAAACTTTCAAAATTATATAGTTCAGAGGGCCTACAGCATATGACACTATTCACAATTTAAAACAGACACTAAGAAAAGGAGTTAAAAACACATAATTAAATTATGTGTTATTTTTCATGTCTTTTTATCTTAGCACATGTTTGTGTATAAGTCCTTATTGTAGTAGGCAAAAGATGGTGATTATAAATGGGTTCATAGTGCTGAATGCCCACTTTATTGCTACAGATCAGTGTTTGGTTTGACTGGGGATTTACAAAAATTCTAAGGCTGTCACATTTGCGATAAAATGCCAGTGTTTTGAAGCTAAATTGGAGCTTGTGATACAAAAACAGGAATCTACATAGATAAGAAAAGGGTAGAGATGTGTTTGTGTATCGCAGTCAAGGCTCAGCACTCTTATGCCGCTGTTTTCCTGCACAAAGAATGCAGTGTATGTATAAAGTTTCTGTCATATTACAGCTGATAAGGTTTGTAAACAATGTCGGTTGCATTCTTTTCATTTAAAAAGAATTCAGCACTTACACTCCTTATTACTTTATTGCTAAAACTACAGGCACAGGGAGCACCCGTGTGATGAAACCCTAAGGGATTAACCCCTAATATTTACACTAATCTTCGCCCCTACAAAAATATCAGTGTAAACCATACTTGCCTCCCAGAATTTCTGGGAGGGTTCCTCTTAGAATCCCGGAAGAGTAGGTAGCCTCCCGGGTCTTGGTGGAGACGGGGGTTAATGATGCGATTTGCGCTGCTAATCTCTGCCCCCGCTATGAAACACTGTGAATTTCGTCATTTGAAAGCAGGGGGCTTGGCAATGGTGATGCGATGGCGCCACCATGCCCCCTCCTGCACGTGTCACATGACCACCCCAGTGGGATCTCCCGGGAAGAGAGGTTTTAAAAGTGGGCAAGTATGGTGTAACCAATGCTTGCAAACCTTTATAACCTCCCCTTCAGGAGAACTCGGGGAAGAGGTCAGGTGGCATAACAGGGGCCGATAATGCGCATAGCACTACTTTTGCCGGGATCCAGGAGGTTGCCTGCTCTTCTGGGAGTGCGGATGCCTCTCGGACACTCTAGGGACATAGGTAAGCATGGCTTAATCAATACAGATTTAAAATAATTGTGCTCGTATTACTGAGATATGCTTAAGTGATAAGGTCCACTTCCTGAAATGTAATGAAGTAATGTGATTAATAGGGATGCCTGGGTCAAATAATATTTAACCTGCACCTAAACCTAATGTGCACAATATTTATGAGTTGGTAATATAATCATAATTATTAACCTGCACCTTATTCTAATCCATCATTACCTAAGATTGCTTCAGAATAATACTACTTTTTTTTTAATCTGTGTCTATCACAAACTTAATTCTGTACATGACCACACTAATAAGTCTCACAAAATACAGCATGCACACACAATCACTTATAGGGAAAATAAAACCACACATCGAAATTAATATATCAAACGCTCTGTATTATTAAGTTGAATAATATACATGAAAAACTTAACTGTTTATTTTAACTATCTGTCCATTATGCTCTTCTCAACAACAGGTTGCTATGTTAGGAGGAAGGCACTTCTCTGACTAAGCAGTGTTTGAGTAAGAGGTTTGTAGACTTGCTGTGCAGATACGCACTTGATAGATTGGTGGTGTCATACACAGGAGCAGGAGGGCCTGTGATGTCACAGTAGCTCAAATGACTGCACTCTCAGCTTTTTGACCTGTATGAGATCCCATCAAAATACAGCCCTGATTAAGTGGTAGCTACTTCAGCAGTCTGCAATTGAGTGGGAAGTAATACTTTATTTTCTATCAGAGCTGTAATGGGAAGTCAGCTTAACACTGTACAAAGTATTAAATCTCTGTGGTTATACATACCTTAAAATGTTAATTTTGGGTTGTAGGGGTCATTTAAAAACAGCTCCTAGTCAGCCAGTCAAGTGAACCTGAACTAGTGACTTGATTTTGCAGTTTTTGGGTATATTCAGGTATCACTACAGGACTGCAGTCATACGCAGACACTGTATTTGTTTTCACACTGTACACTCTGCAATTCTGATACAATTCAAACGTTATGAGAGCATAAAAACTGATTAATGCTGATTACCCCCTTATGTTGCAATAAGCGCTGTGATACAACATGCCAAATGTGATCGTGACCAGTGAGAGAAACCTGTCTAATCAGCACAAATGGTGTTAGAACAATAGTCTACTCTTCAAGCATTGTAGTGGTTGTTGGGGATGTGACCTAAGGTTCCTGGGTACTTAGTGGACAATTTACTGAATGGATTAGCTTCACTGGCAGCCTATTTAAGGATTGCTGTTGCGCAAGCTAAGGGCACAATGTATCTCTAGCAGATATTTATGCTGTCAGCATTGGTGCGATAAGTTGTTAAAAAGGGAATAGCAAAAAGGAGACGGGGTGCTGCACCTAGCTTATTAGGTACACCACTACAGTATGTGTTTTCTTGCTTTTCACAAAACACATAACGATGGGACTTATTCCATTACTACTTCTGATGTTATCAATTGGACCAGAGTATGCATTCTATTATCAAAGAGACCAATGATATTTTAGCTCAATCTCTATATGCATGCAATTATACTGGTTGCATTACTGTTAGCCAACCTTGCTTGAACATTTCACTTTCAATGTAATAAACTACACACGTGTAATGACAAAGTTTCAGAAATTCCTTCTGTCATGATAATGAAAATATGATTACATTCAATAATTACAGGGAGGAGTAATTGGTTTCTACTCCACAAAAGACAAAGAGCAGCGGACTTATACATGCAGAGACAACCAGGGTAATGCATAGACGCTGGCACTGGCCAGAAACTAAATACTTGAAAACAAATCTAGAAACAATGCATTGCTTTCAAAGTTAATTGAAACAGCGCCAAGCCTTTCTAATATATGATCTACACAACATGGCAATGAATAGGCATTATGTTATTATACACAGACATCGGCGCGCTTGCCAAGAATATCTCCAGACAAAACAAAATACTTAAAGAAAATTAAAAACAGGGTGTATGCTGCAGCTAGCTAAACAATAATGTACCACATTCTAAAACTAAATATCTATATGTTGGATTAAAAACAACCTTAGATATATTTATTTTGTATATTTAAATGTTAAATAAATGTATACGTCCAACCAATAGTTATTTTGTTAATGTGAACCTAGTTATATGGGTCACTGGTTCCTCAAAGAGGTGCACTTTGGAGATAAAAAGAGCTAATGAAAACTCTATCTTGCAGGATTGCAAACATAAACTGCTATTCAGTGCAACCCTGCACAAACGCCTTTTTGCAAGAAGTTCACTTTTTCATCACTATGATTTCCAGAATATACAAGTTTGATGGAACCTTTTGAAGAGTATTTCAGATGATTGCCATAAAGGCGCTAACATAGCCCCAAGTTTATAACACCTTCATCCTTTCAATTACTAAACATACATTTTGTAGAATTCAGTCTGAGAATATCTAGTATGCCAGTACTAGAGAACAGAGAATACTGATCCAGGAACTATAAAGCTCTGCACATCACTGTAGAAATAAAGGGCAAGATTTTCATGTGCTAATCAATTCATGCACTAAAGAAGATCTGATAAAAACTTTAGGTCAAAATTAGATCTCAAGTCATGTGTGCAGGCAAGAACTTTAGACAGTTCTGAAATAAGGTAACAAGTTACACTACCAACAAACCTTAATAATCAAATAATTTTATACAAAACAGAAGCTTTAGTTACAAATATATTTCATGTACATATTTTAATAAATCCATCCCCACTTGTCCTGTCACTAGCTAGCTCTGTGCGACATTCCTAACTTACTAAAGGGTGGGTGCTCTACTTCATGTTCATGGAGCAAGCTCCAAGTGGATGAGCATTTAAGAAGCACCCAATATTGAGTTCTTTTATGCATGCTAACAAGACCAGTGCAAGTCCCAACTCTCATCTGTGATTGTGAGATATCTGAGCATAATTAGAAAGATAAGCAAGTTCCAGGACAACTCGCCAGATCTGAGAGTAGGAAAGCCAGATAGAGGTGGTGCTAATATCAAAAGTCTGCTGCTCCAATATGCTGCTGTAGGAAAATATACTGAAACAATAACTAATAATGTCCTAATGTATTATGATGTACCAAATAAAATATTATGTCCCCATTAAGGCTTTAATAATGTGAGAGGCCTTTTTTATTCCTTCCGATGCGCAGTGTAAAGGATAAGCGTTGACAACTGTCTTTTTGTTTTGTATACATATATGGGCATTTATATTGCCACGCAGCTGGTACCACATACAATATGGGATATACAGAGCGCGGGCTTACTGCCAAGCAGCTGGCACCATATATAATGTGGGATATACCGAGCGCGGGCTTATTTTTTTTTTTTTCTGGGTTTGCATCAAAATTCTTGTCACAACTGTAAGTCTACTAAAAGACATGAAAACGAGCTTTTCATAATGTAACATGGCTAATAACAAATGGAAATACGTTATATGAAATAGTACATACTCTAGAAAACATAACTTCTGTCATGCTATGGAAAGTTTACACATTCTATGCAACGTTACAAGATATCTTTTCACTTGGTAAAGAGTTGAGATTAATTTGAAGAAATATTTCAACCTCACCCAACATATAAAACAGATAGACAGGATTGGTGTTTGGAAATTGCAAGCAATATTCTTTGCAAATGTGTATAATATGACATAGAATTTAGAATTTCAAGCTCACTGATGTCAGACAGACAATGAAGTGGTGGGGGCTGTTTGCAAACAAGGGAATGCACACACTTGGCTTCTTGAAGATGCAGAAATTGCCATAACAGGCAGGGCTGGTGGAATTTTACTAGGAGCTCGTTTCATACCTTGTGTGATGATTCCAGCTGCATAGGGATGGATTCAATTTGGCATGAGGTGGAAATGAATATCGCCTCAATGTTCAGCTGTGCCTATTTTAAGCCATTACGATAGGAATCTCCGCTCAATTTTCTGTGCACCTCTGTGGGGTACGAGATTACTGCCATAACATTGGGAGTGGACGTACTGGAGACACCACGTGTCAAATTGAATCTCCTCCATAGTCTATCTAACCAATAATAAAGTTAGGGTAGTCACCCCATTTACACAATACACAAAATGGGCCTAATAGATATATTTTTGCAAACAAAAAGTCTAAAAAGGTGAACGAATCCTTAAAGGAAAGAGGCAAGTGCGATATCCACAGCAACAGCAGTAAAGTTAGAAACCTTTTGCGCATGAGATTGAGCTGGAACACAGGTATCAATCTCAGATGATCTTACCTGAGTTTGCATCATAGCTCGTTCAACGCGACGTGAACTTCCCCTCTCTAATTTAGTCCTCAGAATTAAAGCAGTTGTTTGGAGGGCCCAGAATTTGGGTTGCGAAAGCAAACACTGAAATTAGATAACAGAATCACATTGGTGATACAGAATAGTATTTGGTGATTGTTATTGTAATTTACAATTTCTTGTACACTTGAGTATCAGTAAATCTGCTAACAAGTGAAGAAAAATAAATCTGGTAGCAGGTAGTAAAACCAGTTTTGAGAACATGTCTTCTTGGCATAATGCAAGTCAGTTATCAGTAGTCTTGTCAATTAGCCAATACCTTAACATTAGTAAAATGCAATATGGAACAAGCACTAAATCTATATGCAATTTGTCTTTGGCAGATTTTCCATGAAAGGTTGCGTGTCCTACATAAACATTATTTCTCCCTTATCCTTGAAATTGACACTTGGTGTTTTTTGTAACAATCTATACTAACACAGAACAAATATATCAATTCTTTGACTGTTCTACCACCTTGAAATGCATACAAATGTACATACAGCCAGGGATCTGAATCAGTCATGTCACTACACTCGGGATTAACTCCACAATAATGTTCTTAAACAGTGTATTATAACACAAATACTAAATATTCCCACATCCACTACATACATGTAACTATATTTCAGGGATGCACAAGATATTTTGGTATGCAGGGTGCATTGGGAGACAGTACACATTTTAAGGGGCTGCAATAAACTTAAACATGTAAAATATGTAGAATTTACTAGACTAAAAGTAAATTATGTTACACATCTCAAACATTGTTAAAAAGTCTCCATGGGTAAAGAAGTGTGTCCAGCATCACAAAGCAGTGGTGTGCCACCTGTGAGGTGTGGTCTATTTTCCACAGGAATGAGCTATGCCCCTCCCCTTAACACATTTGGCCATCCCCCACTTCTATAATAACCCCCACCCCCTCCCTCACCTATGTGATACTACAGAGGTGAGGGGGGTGTATTAATATATTTTTTCACCCATAACTATTGTAGTAACATCAACTACATTTTTTTTTCCAAAAAAAACCTGGTTAATATACAAGTTTGCTCCCCTATAGCGTGCATACATTTTGTGTTCCTGTCTAAGTAAGGACATGCTTGGATATCATTCATTATCAAAGTACTTGTATTGTTGAACCAAATAGTACATGACTGATGTATTTATGCTTAACCTGATAAGCGTGCTGTCTATTCTATCCTTTAGAGCAGGGACCAACATATTTTGTGGTCTTAAGCCCACATTGGAAGACTCTACACAAGGGGCTGCATTAAAATGTTAAGTGCTTAATTTACTACAGGAAAAGAGGAATCATTTTGCAGATATGCTAAATTATTGAACACTGTGAAGTAAGGAATGGAGCGTGTACAAGTCATTGGCTTTCGGCAAAGCGGGTCTGGAAGGCACGTGATCAGACCGTCTTACATAGGGAGGGGGGGGGGGGTGCATGCTCCTCCCTTGTAACACATTTGTCACCCACTCATTTATAAAGCTGGTGACAAACATATGCAATTATCATGCAGAACACGATTCACACGATCGTGGGAGTGTGTATGCTTCCACAGTCATGTTTATCATACCAAAACACATCGCATCTGTTGATTTGATTTTATAAACTTAGTAAAAATCAGCAGATGGATATGAGGGATGAAGATTACAGATCTGAATTTAAATTGTGTAGGTGTGTAAGCATGATTCGGCATGCTCATGAGACCTTTCAATCGTTGGTGGAATCGTTGGAGACACTGCATCTGAAGTATGATTGCATAGGTGTGTACCCAGCTTAATACATTACATCCCTTCTGCAACAAATTTATTCTCACCAATACCTCACTTGTAGGACATAACTGTTTTTCCCACAATTCTCCTCATCCAGTCCCAATCATCCCGTGTGCATTATTATTATTATTAATTCTGTACTTATTCGTCCTGTTAATAAGCTGTGCAAAACAGTGAATGTCAGGAGCTCAAAATCAAAAGTGCAGAGGACCGATTCTGTTTTGCTACCAACCTTACATCAATAACACCAGACCCAATCCCCCCTGCCCCCTAACCACCCCCCGGGAAACCTGGTGCAATGTGGGAAAGGACAAATACTGAGTGTGTGGGGCGCAGGGCACATATACTTCTGCAGCATAAGGGCTAGCAATCCCTCCAGACTTTCAGTAAGATGCAGATATGTATGGAGTATTATTCAATATTATTCTGACACTACACTGGTGCAGTGCCCTTAGTGGCCAAATGTAGTAGGTTTTAGAACGTGTGTTTAGCACACTTGGCAAGGAAATCTGTACAAAACATTTTTAATATTTGCAATGATATAAATACATGCTATATAGATCTCCTTGCTACTACAGTACAGTATAACTGCAAAGCAGGAAAAGTAAGATACAGCTCATACGGTGAATATATAATAGCAGTTAGATACGTAAATATATTTTCATAGCTATAATAAACCTGTAAAAAAAGTGCAGTGAAAAAGCATTAACCGTTGGGGAATTTCCAGATAGAACAAAGTGTCAGAAAGGAAAAATTAGCTGGCTCATCTTAAAAAGAAAAACAATTGTGCTTGGGTGGGCTGTTTAAGATGCTGGGTATGATTAACATAATCTGCCCCTCTACCATCCTTATTGTGTTCAATTTAACATCTCCTTACAGAAATATTCTTTCCCCAGCATTCACAAGCTCATAGGATTTTATTCACTGTCACAACCAATCCTTGTCCACAGAATTGATGCATAATTACTTTGTTCACAAACAAAACTTTTGAACAACAGAACAAAGAGCATCCCTGGTCTGACTAGTGTATTGGTTCTGAAAACATCCCGTTTAGGAATATATTTAGTATGTAAGTGTATTGTGGGAGCGGACATGATTCAGGTTAAATGATTTATACTGAACCATATTATAAATCTTGATCGTAAGAACCAAATACAAAAACGCCTCCTAAAAGAAAGAAATGGCCAGAGACCTAGCACACAATGCAAAGAAAGAAAGAATGGCATGTCTTGCATTACACTCATGTACTTACAAACATTTCATTCGGTTTTTAAACTTTTGCATATAAAACATATAACTTTTACATATTGCAAATAGAATTCAAACTCATTAATACTATATACATGTGCTCATCACTCTCAACACTTCTTTTCTACTGAACTAGTGAGCACATAAAAGTAGCATCTGCAAAATATTCATTGATTTATAAGTAACTAGTATATGGAGCATTCATTGGGCTGATCTGTTACACTAATTGCCTCTTTTCTCAATGAGCGACTTAGATGTGGATTGATTACATCTGACCTGTGCGGAATCAGATCAATAGAACATTCACAGAGTTAGAGCAGCCTGTAGCCAATGAGAGCATTAGAACATTCAAAAGGGCTAGACTGACCTGTATACAATTATAACATAGAAAATTCATAGCAAAGAACAAAGCAACAAAACATGAGTGAAACATGCCTGTATATGTAACAAAGTTCATACATTAATCTTATTTTTATAATATTTAATTTGCTGGAAAACTGATATATAAGATATTATAGGTACATTATATTTGGTTTAAACATGAGGAGACAATGCAATTTATTTGCAGACTTTAAGAGTTAAAAATCAAATTTATTGGCCTGTCCTTTTATCGGATTCATCTGTGATGTAGGGAAATGTTGGCAGCCACGTCTGTTCCTGTTCAATGGGTGGTTTCCGTTGAGGGATATTCACTGCCCTTCCTAGGGTGTCAACAATTTCTGACCACTAAAACTCCCAGGGGACAAAGAGTCATCCATAAGAGCAGGATACATTTTTAGAATACAACTCACACACACACGCACAAGAATATGTAAAAGTGTTCACTTCACCCACGATAAATTTAGAAAGTGATGTCAGGGCAAAGTACTAGGAGACAATCCAGTAACAGACTTGCAGGGAAAGCACATCTGTACTGCGTGAAGTGGGTGAAGTTCCATCCACTTCACTAACTGACAGAAGGTCAGGTTCCTACAAGTTAATGGACTTTTATTGTACACTAAACTTTACACCATTGATAACAAGGCATTTATTACTACCACTTATTACTCACAACTGATTATACTTTGTTGCAATTAATAAATACAACAGTCAGTCTACAATGAATGTTGATTCTGACATAAAATTAGCTATTATTAAACAGTAACACTAGAAACCTATAGGCATTAAAAATACTGGTATAATGAGCTTAGGTTTTCTTTTCTGCAAATACTGAAAGCAATAGTCAAAACATTTATACAATAATTATTACTGATCCTTCAAATACAAGATATCTAGGAGTGGACCAAAACGTTAAGACACCAGAGTAAAAGAGAACACCAAGCATATTAAAAGCAAGTGCTTCCACCGAGGTGTGTCAATTAAGCAAATAACATCAAGGCATGGTCAGGTCCTGTATAAAAATGAAGGTTACCTAACATGACTGCAAGAGCAGAGTTCAGTGAGAACGATGGATGATTACTGGGAGAGTTATGTAACAGCTTTATTGATCAACACAGCTCAACTTACTAAATGTTTGATGAGCAAAGGTGCCTAAGGTGATGTGAGCGTGGTACGCCAAGGGAAAAACAACATCAGCAACCAGTAAACGGTAGCGCATAGTCAAGGGTGTCACGACGCATTAAAATCAAAACAGACGAGCCACTGCAGATCAACAATCACAAATTTCAACCTGTGGTGCGAGCAGACAGTTACATCAAAAATGGTCCCATGTGAACTCCAGAGAGCAGGAAATTGGCTACAATAAACTAATGATCAGTGGTGGAAGGTGATATGCCCAGATTAATCATACCTTCACCATGATCTCGAAAACAAACACAGTAGTACAAGTGTAGTGCCAACTTAAACTCCACAGCCGATTGCTTATTAACAATGGTAATGTGTTCTGGAGGCCATGATGTAATGGGACACGTCTTTCTGGCATGTTTTGAGCACTTGCATACTAACCAGACAAAAATCTAACTCGCATGTAACATACCCTATTGCTTTGCATTTGCAGGGTCTATAGCAGTTGTATTTATTGCTCTATTTTAACACTATGCTGCTATTTCTATTTTATGACAGATGCAGCAATCACTGTTTGCTTTAATTCAGCATAAGTTAGAATGTACATTGTGAACATTTTCAGAAATCCATAATTTACTTGTAATCATATTCAGTTGTCATATATTGTTTGTAGTGCAAATTCATTTCTATCTGCCTATAGACTGTCATTTACAGCACACACAGATGAACTGTCCGGCAGAAATGTCCCTGGAAATTGTATGTAACTACGTGCACGTATTACACGTAATTTGTATTGATTTCAGTTCAATGCTATAAATATACTCTGGGAAACCAATTACAATGCAGCTTGCTCCTATGCTTAAAGAATGTCATGTACAGCAATTTATTAGGAATTGTGACACAATAGCACAGCCAGACTTGTTTCCATATTCAAGAGACAGAACTTAACTTACAAAGCATCTTCTCCTCCTACATCCTGACACACGTCAATTGAATGGTGAAACAGACAAGTGGCCACAAAACATGAAGATTCACAGGCCCTGCCTATTCTCTGCAATAAGAATGAGAAGGCTTATAGTCAAGCAGCACATTGCCTGAAAGAGAATGTTTTAACAAGTACGCCCTTCATCTGCCACTCATTACCATCTTTTTTTTCTAGTTTTCTTTCAAAGTCTTTGTCAAAGCTGTATATTCACAGGATCCATCGCTGGATACAATGGAACACAGTTATGCAGATGTCTCAACATCTCAACATTTACGGAACATTAAAAAACAAACAGTAAATATGAAAGAGATGGCAGAATGGGCTACATAGGGTTCTACTAACTAGCATCAGTGTATTGTTAAAATTAAGCAAATAGCATCTAAATTTAAAATACAAGTTTCCTTTACTTTTGACATGCAGTTTAGTACAAGATATTGTACTACCATCCGATTCCTGGTTAAAAGAGGTGGTGTCTGGCAGCAATGTTTTTCAATAGACTTAAACACAGGAATCCTGCCGTGCTTTAGAAACAATTCTCCATTCAGCATAAATGTATCTATAGATTCTTCAGTTCAGAAACATTTATGAACGGTTTACTCAATTGTTTGTGAATGTTACCATTGGCTTTTATTTATATAAAGCAGCTTGTAACTTAAGTTTATTAGACCTTCGATACATTGTTAGTGTCCTGGAAACTATCAAGTGTAGACAGGGGACACCCAGGAGGCGTTGTGTGGAATGGACTATGAAATTATTTAATTTTTCTAATTGAGGTGGCAAATGTCATACTAGTAATATGTGATATATAATTTTGTTGGTTCATATTTTTTTTTTAAATGGGACATCCACATAAAGTAGAATCTGCAGACATATCAACCACTGGTAGGAGATCATTGCCTATCTTGGAGTGTCTTTGAGTGCACTATTTCCATTCTCTCTTTGTTTCCAGGCTGTCAGTCAACTGAAAGCTGAGAGTAATGGCCATCAGGTGCATAGGGATTATTATGGGCATACCCCTCAATTGATATCACCCTGGGTTATACGAATACATATCAAATTATAATATGTATCTTGCCTCTTAACAGCGAATAATGGGTTCACATTTTATTATATGTGAGTATATGATATAAAATATAGCTATACATACAAGAGCAGGTCAGAAACGTATGGAAGGACACACATAGTGCTCTTGTCATAATTTTGCAACACTTGACCAAGCATTTTTGGAATCTCTGTTGTAATATGAAATTGACCATACAGCTTTCTGGGTTCCAGCATATCTGCCTACTCTCCTGGAATGTCCGGGAGACTTCAGAGATTGGGTGGTCTCCAGGATTCCCAGGCAGGTAGGACAAAGTCCACGTACTTGCACATGTGTATGTGGCTCTTCACACTTCTTCCCTCCGAGTACAGGGGAAAGCTGGAGCACCACAGACAGCATATGTCTTCTGGGAGCAGCATCAAATCTGAGGCTGCTCTATACTCACTGCAATGTGGGCTCTCATAGTGTTGCTTATGCTGCACTCCACACTGAGAGCTAACACTCTGACCAAATGGGGGAGGGTACTGCTCCTTGCATGAGGCTGATCAGCTGACACATTGCAGATAGTGACCCACAGGGATGTGAATTAGCAGGACTGCCAGTTCTGTCATTTATATGACTCACAAAGAGGGTGATTCAATTATCTCAACAGGATGACAGTCCCTATCTAGCACAAGACATTCATTGCTATTAATGGGATAGGAGGAGGTGGATGACTCGGGGCATTCATTGTCAAGTGTGGATTAGGCACATTAACATCTCTGATTTTGCACTAAAGTACAGAAACAAACTGCCATCTTGTATAACCACCCCTCTGGAAGATCCCTAAGGGGAGGTCAGGTGGCAAGAGCGGGAGGGGGCATGGCGGTGTCACTGCGTTGTTGCCCCTATTTGTACCACTGATATTCACGGCATCACATACCAGGGGACGAGGCCTGACGAGGTGAATTGTGTAATTAAGCCCCGCCTTTAGTGTGATCAGGGAGAGTGCCTACTCATCCGGGGATCTGTGAGGATGTCCCAAAAGTCTGAGAGAGTAGGCAAGTATGGATTATTTAAATGAGATAAAGGCATGAAGAGGGCACATTTTACAGGGGTGTCTCCACATTTGTGGAACAGCACACAGCTTTCTTTTCTCCCAGCTAGGGAACTTGCATCTCTGAAGTCCTGAAGATCTGGTATTCCCTATGCTTATAATGAGATGCATTTTGCACCTTCCAGTTGCAACATAGTGCATTCTTAGGTGCTCTTTCACCAATATAATAAAAAGCTTCAAATACACAAAAGAGACAAATTTAATTTAAAAAAAATAAAAAATGTAAAAAAAGACAGCCCTGATGTCCCATCACTCTCATGACTAAGACATAAATGAGGCTAAAACAAGATGTATTTTATGAGCCAAAAAAAAAAAAGAAGTTTAAATGAATTAAGGTGTTGGGTCCTAAACTGGTAATAGGATGGACTTTGATGTGATGTTTTAACCGTTTTCACTCATTTCCCAGAGTATCCACAAATCCCCCAAAGCTGGACGCAGATTGTACCATGAAGTGGACCTTGAAATAGGCTCATCCGGAACGGGAGTCTATAATAACTTTGCTGCTTAAAAATTGACAGCCACTTGCAAATTGCAATATTTCCTACACGTTCTTGGATACAGTTAAACGAATGAGAATATTGGGTGAACTGGAAGAAGATAACTAACGCCAAATAAACTCTAGGAATCATGAACATGTACATAACATTGTATAAAGCACTGTGTAAAGTACTTATAAAGCAGGTGCTGCCATGAGTGGCCAGAGAGGTTTTTACTACAGTAAGCTACCTACTCACAGATGACACCGCTTTACCTATATTGTTAATCTACATGATGAAACACAAATACACATTTTTGGAGAGTGGAATTTGATGACATACTTCAGCTAATATTAACTACTACCTGCCTGCGTGGTTGAAAAGTTCAAAGCACTTCACGCACCACTGTAATCTAAATATACATCTTAGAAGAAGGGTAACAAGTTATAGTTTATATTTTGGAAAATGTGACTACAGAATATATTGAAATAATGCAGATTAGAAGGTGAAGGGTCTGTTGAAGATATTTAACTTTTAAAAGGACAAATACTGTATTGCAAATAAAAAGAGAACTTGTACAGTAAAAGGTATTTTCACAAAATAATTAAAAAATACCCTTATATAAAATATAATGCTGTTTCTGCAAAGCAAGTTCTAGGGACCAACTAGGGTGAGGCTTGATTAAATGAATCATACACACTGCTCAAACCTCAATTGGGCTCTATACAAGGTACCCAGCGGATTACCAGTGTCAAGCTCAGAGAGACTTGCAGAGAGAAGATTGAAACCACTTAGGTTAGGAAAATGTATTTATATGCTGCAACCAATCATTTCAGTCTATATTTCATTTATTTTTGTCTTTGAAGTTATTGGTACTTTGATACCATTCCGAGTAGCAGTTAAAAAATGTGGTTTATTTAAACATCTTTAAATATATAAATTGCACCAAGTCATACCAAAACGGATAAAAGCCTATAAGTCAGCAACAGGCGGCCCTCTGAGGCCCTTCACTTGTGGCCCCAGCTCTTTCCTGCTTTATTGTCAGAATTGTTTGTTATAGCTTGTGACACTTCTTTAAAATGCTTGTAGATATGTTATTACAGATATCCATTGCTTTAATTCATTACTGAGAATAAAGGTATAACGTGCCACTTTTGAAGGTTAATGCGGCCCTCTAAAGTGTATCAAGTTGCCCATTAATGAGCTAAATGCTGACTGGTTAAATGCATAATTTTCATCATCAACAAATAATCTCTTGAAACTTGATTAAAATTACATTAAAAACAAATCAAAATAGGGGTGTATGCACAAGAGAGGTATTTAATCCCTCCGTAATCCATTCCGTCTGTTTTTTTTATGTAGGGAAGCACGAAGCTCAGATGGACCTTTAATTACAGTGAATAAACAAACTAACCCACGTACAATGATTTTATGAACATCTCATATACTGACAACACTGCCTTTGGGCAATGGCTGACTATTGCCTCTGAGTGACCATATAACATTACACTGAGACTACTTTAACATACAGGGCAGCCCTCCACAAGAAGCCCTCCACAAGCAGCTTATTTGCATACAAGCAAATAGTAGGAAGTACTAGACAGAGCTGAGTGGTATTTCCACATTATACTAAGGTGTAACACGCCCTAAAAATAGCTCTGCTGCTACATGCTGTCTAAATAAAAAACTGTATGCACCCACTTCAGCTAGAGGGGTGGTCACCATAGTCAAAGCTTTTACTCAGTCTATACTATTAATGTAGCATTTATACTATTAATGTTACATGTTGAGGTTTATTATTTATGCAGCACTAACATATCACCATCATTGAAAAAAAATAAAATAGAGGGCCTGATTCATTAAGGAAAGTAAGGCAAAAAAATGAGTAAGTTTTCACCTGAACAAACCATGTTACAATGCAAGGGATGCAAATGAGTTTATTATTTTGCACATTATATAAATATTGGCTGTTTATTCATGTAGTACACAAATGCTTGATGGCTTTATTTGTACACTAAAATTTAAGTTGATCTAGAACATGCCTTACCCGAACTATAAATCTGTCATGACATTTTAAATTTACCTCCCCCTCCAATGCAACAAGGTTTTGCCAAGAAGTGAAGTTACTGATTTTTTTTGCTTTACTTTCCTTAATGAATCAGGGCCAGAATGTTTATTCACTCACATTAGTCTATGGCCCAGTGGATCTTACAATCTAATTGTAATAGCTAAGTCAGATGCCACTTAAACTACCAGTATTGTTAAGGACTGCCGGAAGAAGAAAGAACACAGACAGAAGGAGATTGTACACCATGCATACTCCATGACAGCGTACATGCAGAGCCCTCCATGCAGATAGCTACAAAGCAGCAATGCTAACCACTGTGGAACAGTGTATGTCTGGCAGCTAAGAAACTTCATGACCCTAAAATAATTTATCAAGCAGATGACGCAGATTACAATTTCCACTGAAGTAGTCCACTCATGTCTAAAGTTAGGTGAAGCATTTCCATGTTTTACACTAGATAACTGTTTATTTTGTAACTTCCTTAAACAATAACAAACAACAACATTTAATTTCCTACTTTTCTCTAAACATATTAACAGACTCTTCAGAAGTTACAGATTAATGGCCAGTTTCAAAAGTGTTCTTAAATACAAGGATCATGTGTTGAGTGATTTTTAAACACACAACATCAAAGAACATACATTTACCATCAGGTCTGATTGCTTTTCTAAGGGCTTCCGCATTATGAGAAATAAAATTTTAACAGAAAAGTATACATCAATGTTACTTGCTACAAAATGTTGAAAACAGAGCCCCCTAGTGTTTACAGTAGTGACTTCCAGGCACACCAGTAGTATAACACCACCAAATGCACCTACTGTCCTAGGCTACAAATTTTAGTTTTGACTAGTCCAAAAAGCAGACTTAAAAGAAAAAAAGATCACATTTTCTTTCTACTTTAGTATTACTATTTTCCCCTGTGTTGCTATATCAGCATATGAATTATAATTGGTATCATCTTAAAATTAGGTAAGTCCCATATATTCATTCAGAGTATATTATTTATTTCTTTTTAATGTCATTTGCCAACATGTTTTAAAGGTTTTGTGTGCCATTATGTGACTTTGGTTCCTACCTTTCCCAACTACCTCTGAAATATTATTTAAGCGTGATCAAAAAGTAAAGATATGGCAAATTCCAAGCTCTAAGGGTGAAACTACAATATCGGCACATGTGACTGCTATGGAGCCCAGCAGCAAAGGAAGCATGGTACCCAGAAATAAAATACGCCCCCACAATCTGACTGCATACTTATTTATCCAGACAGCAAGAAGAAAAGCATGAGAGTAATGAAAATACATATACAGATATCAGTGACTTATTTCTAGGTATGCAATAGGGGACCTAGAGTGTTATTGCTTTGGGTTGATAAAGATGTCAGCGGTCAGTTATACTATAAGATGGAGCTTGAAAGTACAGGAGCCTTTTCTTTTACATATCCCTATCTTAGGGCTTGTGTCCACAAGGCAGAAGGCACTAGATTTAAAAATCTGCTCCATCTACAAACCTGTGCCTGAACAACAGGCAACCTTAGCTACTATCTTTATACTTGTCTGACTACACATTACTGACTGAGCTTGTTCCTGACTATATCTAACTGCTGTACCGACAATAAGTTATTGACCTTTCCTGCTTCTGGCCAAGCTCGTTGGCTGTATTTTGGCACTGAACCAATACTGCCCGTCCTGCTCCCTGGTCTATTTGTCACTATATTCATGTCTCGTCCTATTGTCAAAACAGTTGGGTGTCTCGCAGCAAAACACATTTTGACCCTGATGAAAACTGGCCACTCAGACTCTGTGACCCAGAGCCAAACTTCTGGGAGCAAGGATGGTCAACTAATACCGGAAACTAAGGAAACAAAGGACCAGAACATCACACTTAGTAAAGCAGCTTTTGTGGAGCTTTGTTCAGAAGAAAAATTGGACTACCTATACCCACAAGGGACAAAACATGCAGGTTATAAATGTGTTTGAAGGCTCAGGCTATAAATGTTATAATGAAGGCAGATGTTAGAACTTTTCAAGACATGATGAAGACGGCATGCAAGTCCATATCAAGCAAACATTAATGTTAGCTCCACATCTTGCAATACCCATTAAACTGACCAACTCACGCCAAAGTCTTCACTGTTTTGCACTATGTTGTACTAACATTCCCTGTTTTTAATACAGAGTATAGCTTCAATACATAGTACAGCCTGACTAGCATTAATAGTGTATTTCCTGAGTGCAGATGATTCTATGTCCACTTGATTATTCAATATAGTCACCCCCCCATGCACCCCTAGTTCTTGGTTCACATACATACATACATACATACATACACACATTATATATATATATATATATATATATATATATATATATATATATATATATATATATATATATATATATATATATATATATATATATAGACAGACAAGGTGAGACCTGGTGCAATTTGGTACAGGATAGATACAACGGGACCCTGGCATCCTGTGTCCCTTTATCTGCAGCTGCTTCCGACGGGCTGTGATAAATGGCACTGGGGCCTCATGTGGGCCATAGGATTTGCATTAATGTGAATAAAGGATTCCATTAATCTATTGTCCGCATAGCGCCTTGTTGTTAACTTGGGAGAATTGGGAGAATATGAAACATATCACACAAGCTTCGGTATTATAGTGGTGCAAAGCTATGTCTGCTTTCTCTAAATGACAGAACAGAGAGTTAGTTAAGTGTAATCAAGTCAGTTCTTAAAAGTATACACAAGCTTTGATATGTATTATGGTTCAAAAATAGCTTTATTTGCCCTTTAAGATTTCCACCTCCATTGATCACAAACAACAATGCCAGCACCAACATTGTGTAATGTAATTGTGAAATAGGACAGAAAACTAATACATATTATCCTCAAAAAGTGATTTAATGACATTTCAGTTACGTTTATTCTCCTAAATGAGACTCTTACAGCAGGGCATCAATGCTCCAACATTTTAGTCTCTATCCTGATGACATGCGGTTTAGAAGACAGTAGCTAAAGAAAAAAACAAGGATACTGAAGGCTTGGGTACTTATCTTGGGTACTAGGGCAACTTCCCACCAGTTTACTAAGTGAACAAAGGCAGCACAGTGGCCTAGTGGTTAGCACTTCTGCCTTACAGCACTGGGGTCATGAGTTCGATTCCCAACCATTGCCTTATCTGTTTAGAGTTTGTATGTTCTCCCTGTGTTTGCGTAGATTTCCTTCGGGTGCTCCAGTTTCCTCCCACACTCCAAAAACATACTGATAGGTTAATTGGCTTCTATTAAATTGTACTTATTCTCTCTCAGTCTGTGTCTGTATGTTAGGGGATTTAGATTGTAAGCTCCAATGGGGCAGGGACTAATGTGAATGAGTTCTGTACAGCGCTGCGGAATTAGTGGCGCTAAATAAATAAATGATGATGATGTCAAGCAAGAATAATAGGTGGCTCTTTCCATTGGAGAAATACACAGAACAATGCTCAATCCAGTTCATGTAAAGAGTGTAGAGCCGATTCGTAAATAAAGGACTTATATGCACCAAAGAGACTGAAAACATGAGTGACCTATTTTATTGAGTATTTATATTCCTATATCCTCTGTGGGAAGTGGTATAAAGAATTACAGACCCCATTAGTACTACATAATAACACACCTAGCATACAGGGTGACCACTTATTATGTAGATCTACCAAATAGCCTGGATTCAGCAGTGCAGGGACTCAATAAAAGTGTGGCACAAACGTGTTTCATAGTGGCAACTTAACAGGTGATTGTTCTTTACTTCATATCATACTACGGTTGCATGACTGTCTTGCAATCTGGTGAATGGGAGGTCTCTCCTGTAAGCAGAATTTACCCTTATGTTCCTTAAACCACTCCATGGATTTCCTAATCTTGTGCTATGGTATGGCATTAGCTTGCAGAAAACGTGCAACTGCAGATGGGTACACAGTCACCATAAAAGGATGCAGATGACCTGCAAAGATGCTCAGATACCGTGTGATAATCATTTGTAGCTCTAGTTCTTTTAAGAGACCCAATATCTACTATGGAAACGCATTAGACCTTGTGGCATATTCCTGTGTGGTCTGGGATGAGTGGTGGCAGTGGGAACTTGTGATCCTGAAGCCTGGTGCTGGTTTATTGTGCTGTGCATGCAGTCAGTGTGATATAATCACATCACTTGCAAAACATAAGCATATATGACAAAAAAGCTTTGAGCTATGTATTCATCATTGCCAGTATTATCGGCTTTGAAACAGTGGTTTGATATTAGTAAAATACATACTTAAAAAAAAAAAGAAACGTAGCTTTGATATTATCTTTCACTTACAGCAAGCGTTCATATTCTGCAGCACTGTAGAATGAAATAACAAATACAATTAAATGTAATAATTGCCCCATATACTTCAGAGATTACATTCTTATATTCTTCCAGTTTTCAATATTCCAAAAACACAACCATTATATGGATGCAGAGATATATCTCTAGAGAAATAAAATTATGCTTACACAAAGTAGAGTTAATGGATTACTGTAGCTAAGCAAGAAATATACAACAATGTAATATGATAGAAAAGTAACATAAGCAAGCTATGGTAGTGAAATACAGTAACATAGACATAATCTATGCCTCATGTAATATTTGAGAGCACACATATTTTGCTTTATCTTTTTTTTTACTTTTTTAATATAAAGCTATATTTACACAAAATCATTAAATTAAGACAACGGGTAAGCGCCTATTAAAATTACATTTTTATTAAACTACACTTTTAGTACATTTCCTTCTATTAAAGATCTGAATGTACATGTCACACCATACAAAATCACTGCTAGAGGGATGTCAGTACACAACAGACCAATTAGTCCATAAAGTAATTTTTTCTTCTTCCTGCTATTAATGTAGTGTTTCACTTCCAAAGAATGTCTTTGTTGTCAAGTTATGATGTCTTGATTAGTATCCCATTGGAAAGGATAAAAAAAACAGAGTCATGTCTTGCCTCTATGATTAAAGGGGTTTTCCACATGAAAGTAACCAAACAACTTCCTTTACCAATAATAATCCTGTTTTTGAACCCCCAACTACTTGTTGCATTTAGCAGGGTTCAGACATTCACGTACACGTATAGAACACTGCTGCTGAGGGGTCACTCCTCCAATTAGCAGTCAGCTTTCAATCCCCACCACTGCATGTGATCTCTCCAATCAGAGAGGTCACAACAGTTTTACAAATGATTGGCAGATATGCTGGCTATATGCGAGTGCCAGGGCCCCGCTGAATACAACAAACGGTGGTGGTCCAAGTGGGAGAGAGACAACCAAAGAACTATTACAAAAAAAGATTTGGTTAATTTCACATTTAAAGCATAAAACAACCTTTAAAGACCTCTACTTATAACAGATGATGGCCAACTTGAAGGTGAAATGTATTTCTGAATTGTTCTTTGTAATATTTATCATTGTTATATTATTTGGGAAAAATATAGGTAAGAGATTTGATTTTGTTTTCTATTACAGAACATTGTGATTTAGGGTTTCAGATTGTTTTGCTTCCTCTACCCTTGTACTCTTGATGCAAGATGATGTATATTTTAAAATTATGTCCAATAAATTGTTGCTTGAAACAATCTTGTTCTTGTTACTTGTATCTTGTTGCTTTAGTGCAGACACAGGTGACCTGTTTCTTGGGAAGCTTTGGTTACAGTTAAGAACCTGTATGCTGTCACAAGGCTCCTTTGAGCAGGACCTCCTCTCCTCCTGTTCTCCACCACCTTAACTCTGCTCTCCAGCTGCTTGTCTCCTCCGTGAGGTCCTCCTGCCCTTCCGCCCCTCTAGCTACACCACTGGGGGCTCTCACCTCTCATCTAGCTGTACATTGAGTTTCCGAGTTACTGTGCTTCTTGTTAACTGTTCCGTGCTGTCTCTCCCTGTATCGTGTTTCTGTCTGTCCCTGTACGGCGCTACGGATACCTAGTGGCACTTTATAAATAAAAATTAATAATAATAATAATAATAATAATAATAATAATAATAATAATAGGGAAAAAATTTTTTGTCCCTACCAAGATGCAATACCTGGTAGCAGTTGTTAAAGAAAAGGATTGTCCTAAAGTGTAGAATCATATTCACATAAGAATGGGTAATTTCCAAAACAATTATGGCAGCGCAACAACATTTTACAATTCCCAGCAACGCACTTCCAATTTTCATAGGTAATTAATAGAAAGAAATAAAAAAGAAAAAAAACAAAACGGTGCCCACATCAATTAATTGACTGAACCGCTTTTACCATGGTGCTCAGCCAGTCAGAAACTGATCTCCAATTAAGATGTAGCTCATCCACATCAGACCAGGCAATAACCAAAGCATGTCACGTCTGGGAATATGTTTCCCCGTCAAGCATAAGGCAGAGATTTATTTCTGTCTTTAAAATGAAATCATAATTCACCATAAACAGCTGTGAGCTCAGCAAGTGCAGAGCAAAGTTGTCTTAATTCTACAGAGGAAAGGAAAGCATAGCTAGACATAAGGCTGTATCATAGCTCTGTGCTGTATACAGAATCTAGTGATTGGAAAAACTATCAGGTTGTTACATAACTCTATTTTCATCCTATAGGGCACACCAGGAACATAGCGACATAAAATAAAATGAAGATTTGTGCACATTTCAAGCTCTATGAATATAGAGAGCCCACCCACTGCTAACACACAACCAGGGTCGCCAAGAGAAGTATCGGGCCCAATACAGAAACTTCTTGGGCTACTTCCATAGCCATCGAAAGGGAAGGGAGGGCCGTATACACACCAGGTTAGTGGCTCCTCCCACTACACAGGCAGTTTGTACCTGCCCCCCCTTCCCCACATATACACATCTCTTGGTGCCCCTCCACACAACAAACAGATAATTCAGCTCTATGCATGAGTACCATGTAAAAACACTTATACCTTGTCAAAGTACCAAATAATATTACTGATTTTATTTGTATATGAACATCACACACTATATGGACAAAAGTATTCAGACGCTTGACCATTACACCAACAGGGACTGTAATGACATAGTATTCAAATACATATACTTTAATATGGAGTTGGTCCCCCATTTCCAGTGATAACAGCTTCCACTCTTCTTGAAAGGTTTTCCACAAGATGTTGGAGTATTTCTGTGGGAATTTGTGCTCATTCATTTCTGTAGAGCATTTATGAGGTCAGGCACTGATGTTGGACGAGAAGGCCTGGCTCGCAATTTTCGCTCCAGTTCATCCCAAAGATGTTCGATGGGGTTGAGTTCAGAGTTCTGTGCGGGCCAGTAAAGTTCTTCCAAACCATCAAACCATGTCTATGTAGTCCTTCATTTGTGCACTGGAGCAGTCATGTTGGAATAGAAAAGGTCTGTCCCCAAACTGTTGCCACTAAGATGGAAGCATAGCATTGTCCAAAATGACTTGTTATGCTGAAGCATTAATATTGACCTTCATTGGAGATATGGGGCCTAGCCCAAACCCTGAAAAACAGCCCCATACCATTATCCCTCATCCAGCAAATTTCACAGATGGCATAATACAGTCAGGCAGGTAACGTTCTCCCAACAGCCATTAAGCCCAGACTCGCCCATCTGACTGCCAAACAGAGAAGCGTGATTTGTCACTCCACAGAACACGTTTCCACTGCTGCACAGTCCAGTGTCGGTGTACTTTACACCACTCCATCCGGTGCTTGGCATTGGTTTTGGTGATGCAAGGCTTGCATGCAGCTGCTCGGCCATGGAAAACTATTCCATTTTGCTCCTGCAGCACAGTTTTTGTGTTTACATTAATGCTAATCGAAGTTCGGAACTCTGCAGCTATGGAATCAGCAGAGTGTTGGCGAATTTTATGCACCAAGCACATTAGCAGCCGTTGACCCTGCTCTGTGATTTTACATGGTCTTCTGCTTTGTGGCTGAGTTGTTGTTGTTGCTAAACGTTTCCACTTTCTAATAATATCACTTACAGTTGACCATAGAATATCCAGCAAGGATGAAATTTCATGAACAGTCTTATTGCAAAGGTGGCATCCTATCACAGTACCACACTTGAAGTCACTGAGCTCTTCAGAATGACCCATTTTGTATCACAAATGTTTGCAAATGGAGACTGCATGGTTAGCTGCTTGAATTTATACACCTCTGGCAACGGGTCTGATTGAAAGACCTCAATTCAATAATTAACAGGTGTGGCCAAATACTTTTGTCCATATAGTGAATATAATGTATTTTGTTCCATAACAAATGTATATATATTGATGATTTAGTTCTCCTTTAAAGGGTAATTCCATCTTTAGGATTCAGTACACAGAATAATTAAAATGCTATATATGCGAAGCATATTAACCATTACTGATGGGAAAATAGTAGTAAGTGCATATCTATGAGAAGACATAATGCTACAATTAGCTGAAATAATATACAAATCCTGAAAAAGTGAAATATGGAGTGGAGCAATATGTTACATTCAAAATAAAAAGTGTTTGGAGTACGTTATAAGCTGGGATTCCCAAGACCCATGTTAGACAAGTGAATGAAATATTTAAACTAATCCATACAGCTTTAGTGCCACTGGGAATTTTCCATGTCTGCGACAGAGGTCAGCCAGGTTCATGAACATAAGTCTTAGCAGACGTAATGGGCATGATGGTATTTTTTTGCCAGAGGCATTTGCAACAGCAATATGCTAGCTAAGTTTTGTAAAGTAGGTTATATATAGATTATTATTATATAGGAAAAATATAACATTATATAATTTTGCAGCTTGCAATAACATGTTACACAAGGGCACAAAGGGCAAATACATAACTGTGACCACACTACAGCTATATTATGTTCCAACAAGCAAGAGTGAAATATCTGTGTACCTTGCATTGTGCTGGTAGATAAACCTCAAGCCACTGGTTAGTCAGCAGTGACTGCAATACAAATATCAGCAGGCTGTAAGATACTTTCAGACTCACTGAAGAGTAGGAGCACCAAAAAAAAATAATATAGTGATCAATTACATAAAATTTTCCCATGGATGAAATTTTTATTAAGTTTTGCAGTATTCAAATAGGGGTACAGAAAAAAAGAGGAAAGAGACAGTATTAAAATGGGGAGGGAAATAAGGGGTTCATAGTGGGGCAGGAACACAACAGAAGGTCATAAACATGGAATCTCACATCTGAAGTTACTGTAATAATGCCTAAAAAATAGCAAAAGGACATCAAAACTGCAAACTCCCTAAACCAAATGCTTAAAAATAAAACATGCTATAGAACCATCTCTTATGATTGTAGAGGATCGCCTCTGGTTAGTTGTAGGAAAGTCCAGGGGAGAGGTGCCCTCTGCCTCATTTGTATAGACGTGCCAGCTGAGCCATTTCACCAGTGGGGAGGAGGCCGCTGTGGAGTAAGGTACCCCCAAAGTCTTCATCTCAAAGCTGTATTGCACTTTCAATATAATCTTACTCAGTGGGGGAGGCAGGGGTTGCTTTCAAAATTGGGCTTTGGCTGCCTAGTGGCTATATATATTTGGCCCATCACATACATATCACATTGTGAGACAAGTGGGGAATAATAGTTTAGGATGGCCAGATCCGGGGCGGGAGACCCAGAATGTCGGAAAATGTTACTAAGCAAGGCATAGACTTTTACCCAAAGGGATTGCACAGCAGGACAGGACCAGAAAATGTTAAAACCGTCTCTCATTCCAGAGCAGTTACGCCAGCAGGATGGTGACATGGAGGACCACATCTTATGTAGTTTTTCAGGAGTGACATACATCCTGTTTACAAGCTTAACTAACAAATCGGTATGATTGAGACATCTGGACATTTTAAAGAAGTTAATAAAAATATGCTCACATTCTACACCAGAGAATTCAAAATTAAGGTCTGCCTCCCACTGGAGCTGGACCCTGGATTTCGGTAAGTCAGAATGTGTATTTAACTTGTACCAAAAAGTTAAACTGGCCCGATGGGAGCCACTCGTCAGTTTGGCTAGGTATATCGAAGGAGGGGATCCCAATGTTAAGCCCTTGAGTGGCGGTGATGACAACCAGTGCCTTAATTGAAGATATTTGTGGAAATCAGTTCTAGGCAAGTGATAATGGTCACACAAGTTGGCAAAAGAGGAAAGAATTCCTGATTAATGGAGTTAAATTGTACACAAGAAATTCTTCACAAATATTGTAAAAAAAAATTACATTAGGCATATAGGTGTCGCAATGTCCCGTGATGTACCTCCAGAAAGGTCAAGTGGGTATTCCACCACAATGCAACATTCCAGATTTTGCCTAATATCTGTGAGAGGTGTGCAGGAAAATCTGCGATGCTGGGGTACCGTACTACCCGGAAATGCATGTAACAGAACATTATTATTATTGTAGATTTGTAAGGCGCCACAGTGCTCCACAGAGCTGTACAGTAAGGAAAACAGGACATACACAAAACAGTGACATACAAGGCAGACATGAAAACAAAGGGGATAAGATAAGCTTTAAAAAATAGATGTGTTTTTAGAGAACGTCTAAAGATTTGAAGGCTGTGGGAAAGCCTGATTGGGCGTGGTAGGGAATACCCTGAGTGGGGAGCAGCACGAGAGAAGTCTTGTAGGCGCGAGTGACAGGAGGTTTACAGAGGCGAGAGAAAGCGCAGAGTTAGATCTAAGATGGTGGGAGGAGATTTGAGATATATGAAGGGATGGTGTTGCTGAGGGCTTTGTAGGTAAGGGTGAATCATTTGAATTGGTTTCTGGAGGACACAGGGAGCCAGTGTCACAGTGATTTCCAGCAGAACATTGCGCAGACTTGAATTTCCCCCATAATGTGGCTCAAGATTATAGTACTATATTTAAAAAGTAAACATATGATAAAAAATTACAAATGTAAAGTATACTGTTAAAAAGTATATATATGTTGCACACTTTCTATTTAGTGACACTTAAGGTAAGTATGTTCCTTATGTAGTACACATGTACACATCTATCTGGTGCCATACTCTATTTGCGGAGGCTACTATGTTTAGAAAGTAGAATATGTCTAATTATTGCAAATACTCATGTAAATGTCTGCAGAACATCCAAGGGCTCTAATAACAGAGACTGGAGAACAGATTCTACGTGCCTGTATGTGTGTTAGATTCTACAGCCCTTTTCAAACACACTGTACTATTTAAAGTCTTGTGTAGGCTTGAAGACAGCTGGGAAGCATCCAACAATATTTTTTTACATTGAAACTGGATATGATGAGCATGAAGTCAGTGTTATATCTAAAACATTTCTAATATGTGAAAATATTACATCCTCCTGGCTTTCTCCAAATACTATATTTTAACAACTGTGGTGTCACAGTTGAGCATTCTGTTTGAATATTACTAGGTCTGATAACACCACTTACATGTAGTTATTCTACAGAACTTTCTTGACAAAGCCTTTATTGTTAGGATTAGGCTACGATTTTTATTTTACATGTATGACCAGCTGAGGTGAAATGAGCCATCGTCCATAGATTCAAAAGACAATGGTTTCAGTGACTACAGATGCATGATAGCTTCAGGAGAGGACCCCGTGTAGAAAGGGTCCTCTCCTGAAGCTATGATAAAATGATACACTGACCCTGACTGGACAAGTGCCGGCCAATCCAAACTATGAGTCGGCTAGGTAGTTGACTATATTTCCTACCTGTGCATCAGATTTATTTAGTCTACAGCAAGACAGTTGCGATCATAAGACAAAGTTAGTGTTTTGCATTGAGCAAACAGTAAGACGGTCTCAAAGTTCTAGTTTGTGGCAGGTGTGGCTCGGCTTAGTATGGAGGAGGACGTGAATTTCCTGCTCTCCGGCATTATCCTGTTAAACATCCTTAATCCCCCTATCTGTTGCCCCAAGTTTGCTTACCAACTTACCTTGGAGGCTCCTGGTCTAGTGGCTGACAGTTGGATCTTCCACATAATCTCCGACACATCAGTTGCAGCTGCTGGATTATCAACTGTGGTGCAAGTGTTCCAACAGAGCCTCCGCTGCTGACGGAGCAGCGAGTTAGAACCCAAGACTGTGCTGCCGGGTGGCACTGGATCCTCTGCGCTGTAGACAGCAATGGCGGTGCCCCCGATTCTGGTGAGAGTGCCCCCACTGTCACTCCCGTGTAGTGCAGCTCTATTGCCATCAGTGGTGAAAAGAGGACTGCCTATTGTTGGAGACAGACCTCGCTGATGACAGGACCAGGGATGTTGCCTTCCCTCCACCGAGTGCCTGGCACAGAGATCGAGGGGAGTAAGGTGTGAGGCGGTTGCTGTAGCATACATGATAGAGCGGTGTGGATCTAGACTCCACCATCTTTGGTTTGGACAGAGCGTCTCAGGCAGTGTACTGGGTCTGATAATTGAAAAGGCTTTCCTGCCGTCGAGTGCTGTGAGTACTCCCTAATGACTGTGTTTGCCTGCCACCTATAGTTGTATAAGTGACTCTGTGTGTGTCTGTTCAGCTGGACAGGCCCTGAGGCTTTTAATCCCAATCAGCGACTATATATGCCCTTTGTGTCGGCTAGGTGTGTGGTGTTGCCAGTCTGGACATACTACAAATAACTTGCACCACCAGACCTGAGACTCATCCGTGCACAGTGCAGCACTTCATCACCTGCTTAAATCCTTCCAGGAAGCTATCCTTTGAGTGACTGATACGCAACTGCTGCCTACGGGCGTGATGTTCAATAATTTGTTTATACAGCATTGGAGTCTGCAACCTGTGGCATATTTGTGCACCAGTTGGCGGGACATGAAATACAGCAGCTGGGCCATGGTAGAAGGTGCCACTGACCTCCTTTTTCAAACATGCATCCTCTCAGAATGGGCAAGTCGCACGGCTTATAATTAGACAAATATGCCCGTTGGTCTACCTAATACTGTATCTTCTCTGCACTTGTTGCCTCAATCTCCTTATAATCTGTCTGCTCCAGATGCTCAACCCCAACAGGATCCCCAATCCCTTAAACAAGTTGTACAGGCGATTACATCCTCTGAAAAGAGGGTCAAAGTTAAGACTGGAGATTTTGCAGGCCGACCTCTCATTAATCAGTCATGATTTCCAAAAGATGCAAGAGAAAGTGGGGAAAGCTGAACATAGAATATCTACTCTGGAGGACATCACTGCCCCTCTGCGGGTGATATTGTGGACCTAGCATTGCAGATTAGCAAATGTAGAGCAAACATGACAGGGCAGACTCCGGTGGAACAATCTTCAATTTGTCGGCCTGTCAAAGAGAGTGGAGAGCTAAATTGTACCTTGAGGACTGGCTTATCAAAGAGTTTGGCAGAGAGGCATTTTCCCTGCACTTTGCTGTGGAAAAGGCTCACCAATTACCAACACAGTCCCCGTAGCCAGGTGCCCCTGCCCGCACCTTCATTGTTAAACTATTACATTTTAGGGATCGAGATGTTGTTCTCCAGATGACAAAACATCAGGTTCCCTTGAGATTCGAGAGCCGAACAGTTTCAGTGTTTGCTGACTTTGCAATGTAAGTCCAGAAAACCCCTTCTCGGTTTACACAGATAAAGAAAAAGCACAACTTCTATATACCACATTGTTCCCAGCTAGGTTACGGGTGTCTTCCGACAGCAGGTCCCACTTTTTCCACACCACAGGAGACTGTGGACTGGCTTGAGAGTCGTCCGCCAGCTACACTCCGGGAGCCCTGAATATTCTTGACTATTGTAGCCACAGTGATGGGATTATTTGATATAGGAGAGTTTCTACTAGAGGAGCTAGGATTTAGTCCCCCGCCTCCCACCCTCCTTTTTACCTCATCATTCACCCCCCCCGGATAGATAGTATAGTGGATTACTTTAGGTAAGATTTAGGGGTTAACGAGTGGGATGGGTTTTATTTTTTCGGGGTAAAAGGTATAGCTTAGTTAGGAAGGGTATGCAGGGTGGGCTGGTAAGGGATGCTGAGGTTGTGGGAATTCTGATGTTATGGTCTGTTGTTTATAACTGAGTTGAACTGTGTCTATATGTATCATCTAGAACTGTAAAATATTGTATTGCTGGGGTATTGGCTGTGCAGGGCTGGTTGCTGAATTAAATCTCCAGACTCTGCCCATTGGCCATTTATATCCTACCTCCTTATACTAGCAAAATCTTATGAAAATGTGAATTCTTTGTGTCCTTGGCGCTGGAAAGAACAGTGTTGTGTCTGGTAAATTTTAATAAATTGGTGGACTCTGCTCTGGATTGATGGTGCTGTTGGTCGGCTGACACCCTTTGCTAAACTTGTTGAGGGTATGGAGCTTAAGGATATTTGGAGCCTCCGGAACCCGACTGCTAGACATTTCTCCTGTTACTCCCATACGCATCACTTCTTATCACGGACTGCTAGGACCTTGCCTCCTGCTGACTGGTCCCTTTAATATCTATGAATTATCTCCCTTAGACCACTCCCCGATTATGATGGATATTGATCTCCTTTCAGACCAGGGTGCACAGTTTTGAAAGGTAGTCAACCCCATTGTGTTTTGGGACTCCTTCAATGCCTTTCTGAGAGGGACCTTCATAGAATAGGTGGTGGGGATTAAAAAACTTAAGAGACAGAAGGAGGGAGAACTGGAGCAGAGGTGCCGAGATCTGTAGGCCCTATACATCAGTTCCCACTCCGTGTCCGACAAAGTGAACTGGCTCCACACTCAGTCTGAGTGGTTAAACCACTTATTTGATAAAACTAACCAGAAACGCCTATTTTTCAGACTTAATACTTTCAGGGAGACATGGGGGGTAGCGATCTGGCCTGCTTGGACAGGAACTAATTGTCTGCTAAAACTATATCAGCCATTATAGACAACAGCAACACCAAACATTATGGGAATGACAAAATTGCGAGTGAGTTTTTTTGCTTATTATAAACAAATTATATGAGTCGCAAGCTTCATATACACCCCACACTGCTAGCAGATTATCTAGGCAAAATTAGGCTACTCTAATTCTCGCTGGATGGTGTTGAACTGCTGGATTCTTCATTATGGTTTCCTCGTTCCTAAATAAAAAGAACCTGGGAACTGATAGTATACTCTGCAATACTCTGCACCAGCTGCCAAAATCTGTGCTATCGGATACATAACTGACCTGTTTAGTCTGGGAAGGGTTACTCGACAGGACTGCCCGCTATCCTCTGCCACCTTTGCGTTGGCTATTGAGCCATTAGTTTGCCTTATACGCTCTCACCCTAGCATTAAAGGCCTTAGGATGGGGGAAGTCACTGACAGTGCTACAAAGCAGCAACACTAACAACGACCATTAGAAGAATAACATAAGCAAGTGTTACTCTTCTAATGATAGAACATCCACCATAATATTACCCTCCTATGCTTGTTTTTCACCAACGTCTGCCACATGTTCTAGGTATTCATAAACATCCATGAGCATCCACGAACTGTACCTAATTGAAGCCAGCCCTTTAAACACAGAATGGAACTGTAGGGCAGGCCACTGTGTAAGAAAGACAGTAAGTTGACAGAATAGGTGATGAATAATAAATTAAGTCTTTTAATCACAATTGCCAAAATGACATGTAGCTGGTCATTTTTCGTTAATGGAAGGTCCACTTTAATCACAAATTCAACATCTTGTAAATAATCAATTAAATGTATTTACACTTATTTGCATGTATTAAAGTGTAATCATTCAATAAAGTATTGCAGATACATATTGGTTCACATTTGTACATACTTAGAAAACCGTTGAAGCCACCGTTATAGAGGTTAAATTCATTGGTAATAATAATAACTCATCATAACTATGATCACTGTTTTTTTTGCTTTCAGTGAGTAGATCTTTTCCCCCAAAAAAAAAAATTAAATAAAAACTCAGATTAGACTGCATCTTTTATTTTTAAAGCTGGAGTCACCTCATTGACACAAATGAGTGCAATGCATACATCAATTGATATTAAGCTTAAACACCTTAACTAAATCAAACTTAATTGCAAGAAGAACAATTGAACTGACATTTGTGTCAAAAATGGAAGCTTGGAAGACAAAGTGTGTCAAAATGTTGCCATTTTCAGCAGATGTCAAATGAATGTATGACAACCATCTAACCAGCCTGCAGATCTGACAATCTACATGTAGGCTGAGAAGATGCCTGCTCACACACACACAGCTTTACAAGTAATACTGTACATCACAGAAACCATGACCTTTGGCAATGTTTCTCAAATAAGCTGGCTGAGGGCATGTTTTTTCCATTCCTTGTTATAACTGGAAGCGAAAATTAATTTTAAATAATACACCAAATAGACAATGTATATCATTCATTAAATTACCTGAAATTTAATTGACCACTAGTTTGGGGAACTTGTAAGATGTAAAGATATTTGTGACTGAGCAGTAGTTTATGACAGAGTTTTCTTTCAATGCACATTGGATGTTCATTCTGAAGAACAACCACTCTAATACAGCATCTAATAAAGAATGCATAGGACAATAGAAACTTCAATCAAACAAAATGCAATTTCCTGGGATGGACAAAGTGTACCTTGGCTTCAATAAATGGTAAAAGGGTTTTTCACTTGCAGATAAAGAAGCAGTGTTTGGGCAGGTAGCTTGGGCCCATGGCTGTAAGAGGGGCCAGATCATCCCTATTCAAACTCATTGGTACAACTATGTCCTTGAATGGAGATAAAGTAAACTTGGGGTGAAGGGTTGAGGTACTTGTTATATAGTCAAAGGTGCTTATCATGTACTGCAAAATACTTGGACATATATGCCTTGCTTTGACTATCTGTAGCTAGGAACTGCATGTGTGTTAATAATAAAGCAATATTCAAAGGGAGTCTGGATTTGATAATAAATAATTATGAACACTTCAACATATGATTAGGTGCTATGCTTGCAAAGTATGCGGCCATGGTTTGACTACCATTCAAGGTCAATGGTAGTATTAGTCTGCCACTGATGTTTCCTGTAACTATTAGGTATGTTAACATGGCCACACATGGGTTCATCATGCTGCTGGGCCATAGCACAGAAGACAGGAACTGCAGCCATGTAACACAAGAGACCGCAGTGGAGGGATTACTTCTGGCATCATAGAGGTCTGATAATTTAGAAGATGACAACATACAGACCGATAGCAGTCATTGTTGAACCACATTGACTGATGTAGTTTATCACATTATTAATGGGAATCATGGTCATTTTTTGCTCATGTGGTACAATAGTAAACCAATGCCCTGATTTTTACTGCAATATTACAGCATATGCAGCCAGCATAATATCTGTAGAGAGAATCTTTAGATCTCCTTTTCTGTAATGCCACCTACTGCTCCTGGAATACATATCACGGCTGTTCATTTTTAATTATAATAGGAGTATCATTTATCAGCTATAATAAATGTTCATGTAAAGTGGACATCATTTCCTTAAAAACAAACAAACTTGGTTTGAAGATGTTAAACGCAGACATACAGATTACGTGTAGCTCTTATAATTAAAAGCAAGGAATAATGATGTTTGCTCAATTAACTCATAATACATTTGTTCCCGGACTCAATTAACAGATGAAACTGTGTTGTTTTAGCCAGCAGCACAAAAGGATACTATGGAACAATATCAAAAAAAGAGAAGTGAATTTAAGGGGAAAATAGTTTGGAAAGAACACTGATGAGTCTTCTTATTGGGCATGTGGACATAAGCCATAGATACATGATAGTACAAACATCAGAGCCATGTGCAGTATCCCTGTGTCATGACTACCTGGCATCAGAGGTTAGTGCAAATTTACCGAATAAATTCCAATAATGCTTGTTAAATAACATAATAGGCTATTCAGAAATTACCATGTGGAGACACAACAACTCTGAATCAAGGTTTATCAAGTGCACAACCATCATTCAAACCCCACTGTCAATGACAACTTGGGGGAGTCTTGGATGAGTGAATAGTTTAATTTGGTCATTATCCCATGATTCCTGCAGCGAGTGCAGCTGGGGCTGCCAGTCAGCCATCCATCAGGTTGGGGAGGCTGAAAGTAAATGCATATGTTGCTGTTTGCCGTACATGTTTGCTCCTGGCCACTAGAAACAACTAGAACTGGTCTGTGACTTTCAGGTGTTGTAAAATGACCAGTACCCTGCCAGTTATAGGCTGCCAAAACATGCTGGGGTTTCTTGCTGCACAAAACCTGAAGAGCCTCATGTTGGTCAGGACTGAAGAAGAAGAGATTATATAACAAGAAATATTTGGTGTAACTGCAAATCTATTATAGCAAGATAAGCAGCAGTAATGTTACGTGGGCTAGGTACAGATAGTGTATGTTACTTTTAGACAACTTGTGTACTGTCACACAGCATGTCAACAGTAGCTTTTGTCTGTACCTGCACACTACCCTATTAAATAAAGGAGTAGGTGCAGCTAACCATACAGATGGAGTATTACTATTTAAAATACAATAAATACATTTTTTTATCTGGTTATTGATTTACCCATACCTGGTTATTGATTTAACTGAAAAAATATCAATAATCTTTATCTGTAGGCAATTCTCTACTGCAGTGCAAAAATTGAATGATTATATATAGAAAAGCAACAAAAAGCTCAAAGCATAACATGTATATCAATAAATAGTTGCAATACATATATCACATTCAACACACAAAAACAGTAATTTAGCAGAATGTCTCATGGAACTGCTCAAATAATTTTTAGATGAAAAGAGAACATTCACTAATCAGCATTAACTGGCCAAGCACAGAAAAAGCTATTAAGTGAAAGCTGAAACACCTGTACTAAAGGAATAAAATACACATTAGTAACAATAAAGGGAAATTGAAATGATTGTGATTCTTGGATAAGTTTGGCTGACCTAAATGGAAACTACGCAGATAGGTGCAGCGATACAGGCTGTGCAGTGGAGTTGAAAGTCAGGGACACGATGTAAAACAATATAGGTTATTTTTACAATGATTCAATCAGTTTCCTGATATGGCTCAGAAAGGAATGAGAGTTTTAATGAAGAGAATGAGCTGCAGCAGTGGCTTGGCTGCAGATGTACCAATCTGTGCCTACAGGCCTCTGAAAGTCAGGGTAAAGTGAACTCCCTTTCACAAAGAATTTTTTCGAAACGACCATTTCCTGTTCTTTTAAGAGTTGTAGGGAAAAAAGGGGCTAAGTAATCAATTCGTTCATAATGGAAATGTTTGTCATCTTAAAGCTCATGTTAGAAAATATATATTGTAAATAAACTCTGCTATAGCAAGATAAAGCATGTGAATTTTAAGAAAACACTGGTAAGCCGGTAGACAAGAAGAATAAAAAAGAAACACAGTAGGCCCGCTTGAAATCAGATATCTATATGCAGGGTAGGCAACAACAGCTTAGGAAGCTTGGGATACAATGAAGTGTGGAGTTCTCATTCTCACACCCGTTCACAAGGCACCACAACACAACAAGTAAAATCTGGTTGCCATCATAAGTTAATACAGAGAAGGTCAGGCCGTGGACAGCACTCTTGCTTTGATGAGCGTCCTGTGCAAGTATCCCCGAAGACCAGGCTTAAAGGGGTAGTAGTGAGTGTCACACTTAACTTCAAAAGCAGAAGTGTTTAATTAAGTCTTTTTTTATTATTGAAAGTGTTATAAGGCGTTGGAATAGCTCTGTGAATGTTCAAAAGCTATTATTGGCTACAGGTTCATATAACCCTGTAAGTGTTCAACTGCTCTAACAGGTTATATTTTGATTTAATTCTGCGAAGATTTCAACATTCTGATTACTTGCATGTTGGTGTAGCCCAGTGAATATTCAAATAACTCAAACTGTCTAATTTTTGGTCTAACTTTGTGATAGGTTACAGGCTAGTTTAACTCTGTGGAAGACCTAATGGTCTGTTTGGCTACTGGTTTGTCTAATCCTGTGAATATTTTTTGCACAGATTAACAATAAATTATGTTCTAGACCTGACCTCTTCAAAGTCCCTTACAGACAAGAAAAAGAGCAGGCACTCACACCCATTTGAAACAATCCTAAAATCTAAAACAATCAACAGAGTGCCTAATTGACAGAAGTCAACTTCTACTTGGAATTAAGATGCTAATTGTAATACTAAACTCTATTAATGTGATATAATAACAATACATTTCATTAGTGTATTAAAACTATGCAAATCAGCCTCAACTGATGAGGCCCATGACATGCTCTATAAAACCCAGGGATGATAGCATCAATTCAAAGGGCTGCCATGTAAATGGCATTACACCAAAATCCTTTATTGTTTTTGTGAGGGGCTAATATGCGTATTGTTCTTGAAAGTGCAACTTCAGAAGTTCACATGTGCTATAGGAAGCGGGTGGGGAAGTGTTCTGACAAGGTTGGTTTGTAAACAACATTACACAAAAGTTATTTATTTGCATTATGTTCCTAAGTAGTACAACCTGAAAATATCCCCAAATGTTCCCATTGTTCTAGAGGTTGTATTAAAACTAGAAATGTTGCAAATACAGGGTTCAGTTTCGGTTACATTTAGCAGGCTTCAGCATCATATAACGCTGGGTACACACCTATGCAAGTATCCCACATATCACACAATTAATGACCATTTGGTCAGATGTTGCAAGAGTGTGTGCGCTCCCACAATCATGTTTTATCGTTCCAAAAAGACATTGAATCGTTTCATTTGGTTTTCTAAACTTCCTAAAAATTTGATGAATGATGGAACGATGTGGGTAAATGTGTAAATGTGTATGCACTCACGACCAGCATGGTAAGCAGATATCTGTAGAGTGTGTACAGAGGTGAAGATCACAGATCTGAAGGTAAATCGTGTAGGTGTGAACGTATGAATCGGCATGGTCATCGAGACTTTCAGTCGTTGGTGAAATCGTTAGAGAAAGTGCATCTGAAGAAAGATTGCATAGGTGTGTTCCCAGCTTAAGTTTGAATCCAGATTTTAAGTGCACAGTGCACATACATTGTATTAAATTACAACTATTGACCCAGTTTATCAATTAGCACTGTGCACCTTAATTAAAAATGCAAATTAGGGCACACATTTGGTTCAGTATTTGCTCATTTATTTATTTTTTGTAAAAAGACTACAAAAGTGAAATCCAAAAATATGAACTCTATACATATGCTAACTAAAGTCATACAGTTAAACAATACCCGCTGCATGCATAATAACATCATTATCTGAAGAGTCTTTAGCTATAATTGGCTAAATCACTAAAATATAATATTACAATTTATTCAAAATTCAGAATAGATTTGGAGAAAACAATCCCTAGATATTCCCTTGAAGCACAATTCTAACTATAGCACCATGTTCTCCATGAGAATCAGGACAGTTATCTATCTAGCATTTAACAACACTTAAGCCCTTCTCTAATACATAATAGACTGAGCCAAGACACGCAGGATACCTGCTGGAACAATTCAACAAGCAGTTCCTATATGAAGACTACTATTCTCCAGTAGTCTATGGTTTATTAATAATCATTTTGAATGTCAAGGTTCAGTCAATTAGATTTAACTAAAAATAAAAAAGAGGTGGACATTTGCCCTAACCAATCTGGTCAACAGCTTTTAACCACATTTATACAGGTACATAAATACAAGTATGTAAGGTATATGGCTTAAATCTACTTTAATACTAAATAGAAGCACTTACTGATGTGAATGCCAGCAGTTCTTCCTCTGTTAACTTGTGCACTGGGTTATTCTTCTGGAAATCAATACTGTCAAGAGAAAAAACTGATATCAAAGTGTGTTTTTTTTTTTTTATTTAAAGTTGTATTCATTACTGAATCCCCTCCATTCCCAAGAATAGTATTGTGCGAGGGATCCCTTCCATGGGACACCCACCATTTGCTCTATTTAGCAGGATCCCAATACGTATATCACATTACGCACAGCTTGGCTCTCTCCATGGCACGAGAGATTTCACTAAGCAGCTAACAAGGATTTTTTTTTAATACAAAGCAAAAAGACATATATTCCAATTTACGTCTCTCTCCGCTAATTTTAATCTTATTACGGTCATCATAAAATAAAATTTTCTAAACCAACTTTACATCAAAGACAATCTATATGTAATTTTAACTGTTGCCATTGTAAATGCTACCTTCACTTTGGGCAGATAAATTAAAATGTGCAAAGCTAGATTCTGCTTTTAAGAAACAGTAATTTAAAAAAATATTTCATATTTCAACTAACTTTATACATACATATTTCCAAAAAGTTTCTGCCAATACATACTTTACAACACACAAACATTACTTGAAACTCCAATTTAATACCCTTAGCCCTGGCCTTCAATGAAATCCCTCCTAAGAATTTTATTACTTGTCTCCTTAAAATAAGGATACCCCTACCTTTGTGATATTGTGGGTGATGATAACAATGTAAGTGTAAACATGTTTGATGTACTCCCTTAGTTTATTTCTATTTATCTAAAGGGCCTTATGATCTTCATTATAAATACACCATCATAATATGCATACAAAACATATCTAACACTATCCAGTGTGTGCCATTCAACTATTCATAATATTTTTACTCACAACCCCATTTATCATAACCATATCCATCTCCTAAACAAAATCATCTGCGATTCCTTAGCAAATTTCTACCCTCCAGCAGAAAACAATTCCTGTCTATAACCACACAGCTTTAATTTTAGGACACCTTTATCAACAGAGGAATAATAAACCTTTGAGACATGTTTTAAAGAACCTATAAAGCATGATGTAAAATATAATGCTGCATTCTTAAGTGTGTGTGTGTGTGTGTGTGTGTGCAAAAGTGATGCAAACTGAAATCAGACCGGAAAGTATTTACTTTAATAATTTCCAATATCGCTATACACAAACAGCTGTATACATATGTATGCACACAAATATACACTGATAGACATACATGCATAAACACATTGTCATACATAATATTTCAGGCATCTAGCAGGCATAAACAATGAAGTAATCAGAGAGCACATGCTTACAATGAATGCTACTACTTGCACGCCATTGTGTAATTAAATGTCTCAATAAAATATGCAGATAATTTCTAACTTCGTGTGCAGCTGGAGAATTTGGGCATTTAATATGTTGATGTAGATGTATCTGCTGATTACTGGATACGGTTAACTTACTGGATATTTAACATGTTAGTTCTTTGCTGGATATATTATACAATGCAGTAAATCCCACACACATACCATGTAGTGCCTATGTATTTGTTGTTTTTAATGTGGTTTAATGTCTGTGCTTACTTTAGATGCCACAGAGTTGCTTATCCCCCCTCAGTCACTGGTGGGTTATAGGTGATGGAGATGGGAAAGTATAGAAAAGGCCAGAGCCCTCTGCACTGTGGGTTGTTTTGCTACTAACAGAATCTATGAGTGAGTACAGAAAGAATTCCTTCAGGTAATCTAACAGCCACTGCTGATACTTAAGGAAAGGAACACCATCAGAACTCATGATAAAAAGTAGTGTGGTCTTCAACCCAATGGTGCCAACTAGCTTCTCTTAAATGTCTGCAGATGTGCTAAACAAGTGCCACAATGCTGCAAGGTGTGGCTTACGACAAATATGACTAATTATAAAACTCTTCTGCATGTTTTGTAACATGGAACCCATGGAAATTTAATTTGGACTGATTTGAAAGGTTGCCTATGAGTTTTATTTATATTAGAGCTGCAATTCCATGAAAAAAGTGTTTTTTTGGGTTTTTTTTTTTAAGAAAAATTACTTAATTTAGAGCTTATTAAGCGACATGCAGCTACTAGATCAACCACATTTCATATAATGTAATGAGCACAGGCTTTGGAATGAACCCCTCTTCTCAGCATGCTTGTTCACAGCATAATCCCAGTGCCCCTCCTTCCTTTGCCATCACATGACCACTTAAGATATTCCAAAACAAACTGCACATGCTGAGCACATAATTCCCCTTAGCAGAGTCCCAGGAACTGCCCCACTGAATGTCCTCTGTTCCTGCAAAGGTTCTGATAAAAGTTTTAACACTGAATATGTGACCTGCTCGTGGCTTCCTAGTGGTCATAATTGCCAACATTTGATTTCTCCTCTCCGGGATTCCGTATTGTATGACAGAGGCATGGCTTAGTACCGCAAATCATATGTGTAAGCCCCATCTCCATGCAGGTGAGAGCCTGGGAATCCGCAAGGACTCTCTGAAATCTGGGGAGCCTCACGGACATTCCAGAAGAGTGAACATGTATGTCATAGGCTACGTGTGTGACATCAACTTATGTCAGTGTTGCACTACCCAGAGAAAACTGATACAGTGTGCAGTTCCAGGGGTTAACTACAGATCTTACTTGCTACTTCAAGGACTAGATTAATAAGATCCGACATGAAATGTTATCCTCATCAAACAACAAGCTCAATTCATTCCCAGCGCTATCTGGCATTCTCTCTTCTTCTGATCCCACAAATGAAGATGAAATATCTACTCTCTTCTCATATTCCAGCTCTACTATCATCATTACTGGTCTTCTCCAACCCAGACCACAATCTATTTTGCATGCATCGGCAACATTGATTTTCCATTTCCATTTAAATCGTTCTTTCGCTGCTGCTCCACTCTGTCAGTCTCTAACACTGCTTGCCTGTTTTTATTTTTTTTTAAGTGAATCCAATATAAAATACTTCTTACTAACATACAAAGCTATCAATAAAACTGCACCAACTCATATCTCTTCACTTGACTCAAAATTATCTCTCAACTTGACACCTCTGTTCTGCATAAAATCTGCATCTTTCATTCACACTCATTACCTGCTCCCATTCCCGGTTACAGGACTGTTTTCATACTGCATACACTTTGTGGAATTCCCTCCCTCACACAAGAAAACTTTCCTCTAGTCTTCAAACCATCAAGTGTTTTATGAAAACCCACCTCTTCCGGCAAGCTTATTAAATTCCTCAACCACCCTGTTAACCTCCATATGAGACCCCATTACCACCCCTTTATAGAGTTCACACAAGACAACAACAATCTGAACCACTGGCCAAAATTACAGTGTGACTGGATTATATAGCCCACTATGCACTTTTTACCTTTGCCATCTGGCAGAGCTAATATGCAATACATAGCAAGTAACCTCATGCATCAAACTTTCTTTGATCCGATAGATTCTATGCTTGTGTAGGCCCTCTTACCTCTCTGTCTGTCTGTTATATCCAGTCTCGTTTTATTACTATGTTTGTTCCCAACTGTAAAGAGCTACGTAATAAATCTACAAATAAAAGTTGATTGATTTAAAAGAGCAGTACAGTTTATAAAAACAATACACAGAACACCCTCTTTTTTCTCTGCTTGTACTATATAGCTAGATAAAAACAGAACAGTACAGGGAGGAAGGGCTTGGACTCAGATCATGTGACCTTCTCATTGTGCTTGATGCAAAAGTATTTCAACTGAGAGGATGTACCATGGATTGGCCTCTATACACATCTCTCCCACAAAGAACATAACTGCACATGTTTCAGCAAAGGTTAAGAAATGCTGCACAACAGCCTTTTAATAAGTAGAACATTGGTCCTGTAAGGCTAGAAGTCCTAACAGTGCCGTCCTCATGTTGATCAACAGATTAATAGTTACAACTCAAAACGCTTTGTTTTGGTGTGAAAACATCCATTTGTTTAGAACACCATCATCAATTAGATTAAGAGAAATACCTCAGTGTTTCTAAATTCAGTTTACACATTTTACACATTATTACTTTATTGTCTAGTTACTTTAGTAGATACAATTCACAGACTGTACATAGTGGTTTATCCATTTGATAACAAGTTATGTTAGATCTCTGCAAGTCCCATTGTTTACATAAAGATGAGAAAGTGAGTGGCCGCAGAATGCATGCATCTCAGAGATTCTTTGCAGCAATATTATTAATAAAAATAATTTTTATAAGGATGAAGAATAAAATTACCACAGGGGAGCTAGATGTCCACATACTGGCGTATGTGTGGACAGGTCACAGCAATTCTACTCCCTCCCCTTGGATGAGAAGCCGCCACACCAAAACTCTTTTCACCACTGCAGACCTGCCAGACAAACAAGTTAACACAAGAGATCTCTCCGATCCAACTGGGAGTTGCCTGATAAGTCTAGGGCCTAACCATACCTTCTAATATTGGGCAAATTACACCTGCACACCTCTGTGACTGTCTGAACCCCCAGAGCGATGATCAAAAGTCCTCACCACCCCTCCGGAAATGGATCCAAGGTCGGTACAGCCAGTGCATGCATCTCTGCCATCACCTAGGCCGCCTGTCGTAACTATGTGGCTACCGGTGACACTGCCTGCAAAGAATCAGTAACTACCAAGTCCACGAGGACATCTCTTCATACGTGTAAATCCCAACCACTTTCAGCTAGCAACCATATCCCCCGAATACTTACAATGAGCAAAGGTCTTCTTCTTGCGTGCTAAGAACCGCATGTCAGAGCACCATTTTAAGCATTAATGGCAATGCTGCACTCCTATCAAAAACAAAGTACCTTATATTTATAAAGGCATCAGAATAGCACATCTTAGCCACCTCTGAACACGTTGGTTATCAAACCTTCAAAAATTTAAAAGATAGAGCTGCAGAAGATCTGAGCAGCCATTTTCTTATGGCCTCAATGTGTCAATACAGACCCTCCATTAAACATTGTTATACCTTTATCCCCATATATTTTTGGTGCTATATAACAAGCAGACATTGCACAATCATTGTAAGACTAAATAAAGACAATTGGTAATAGTGGTAGCTTACTGATCTCACAGGACTCTTTCCTTCCATAATAAAAAAAGCCTGATATATATATATATTATATTATTTATATTAAGAGATAGAGAGAGAAAGATAGAGATAGAGAGGGAGAGGAGAGGGAGAGAGAGAGAGAGCTCTCAAGATAAACACTCTGCAATGTGAAATTGTAGTAAAACATTCTGATTCAGCACAGCATACCAATCTATAAGACCACTGTCTTCTGTTGGCACAAGAAAAGTAGATTGACACACAACTTGACAAACAACTCATGGCAGCTCTGCCCAAATCTTCAAAACACAATTTGTAACCATTCCACAATCCCCTGAACAGTTCAGCCCTTCCAATCTTGCTCCTTTGTCAGAAATCAAGCATTATCCTAGAATCCATGCGGTCATCACTATCTAAAGCCGATTGATGAATTTTAACTTAAAACTGCCTGTCTCTTTATAGTCCAAAACCAATGACTTGTGTTACTCAAAAGCAGAATTTGAATGATAAATGGTGGTTCTTCACTCTAAAGTTGTATTGCTGAAAGGGAAACAGGAAGACCAGTAAAAGAACCCACGTACAAAAAATCTAAGACTTCTTTCCTTAAGGATCTCTTCAAACACATTTCACCAAACCTAACAGAGAACGAACTACTCATGGACAGGGCTCTTCAGTTCTATGGAGAACTCAAGAGCTAAGCCTGCAGCTGACCAAAACCGAAAGGACATCATCATCTGGTTGCATTACATCACAACAACAAAAATAAATAAATAAAGCTAACAGTGACTTGCAACACTCCATCCATTGATTTCCATGTCTTCCAAGTTCAGGTTTTCCACGACTTGGGACTCTCCACCATTCAAAAGTGAAGGGAGCTGCAGAAGTTCACAAGCATATTACAACAACACAATGAGATACTATAGTGTTCACTCATATGGTTCGCTTTTGCTATTGTTCTAACTTCAGTATTTCTTTATTGATCTATTGTTTTCCCTTTTGCCCTTTCCTTCAATTCTCGGCCCATTTCCCCTCCTCACCTTACATTTTCCACACACCGTCCATCTGTAGATTTCTCCCTTCCTAAGAACACCGTTTCCCTGCTCTCATTCCCATTTATTTTCCATTTACCCTCTATAGGCAAAAGTGTTCACATCTAGACCTATCATGACTGTTCATATGTCACTCAAAGGAAGCGCATAACACTGAACCTTCGAATCTTGCACAGGCGCCCCTAACCACCATTTATTCTAAAGCCCCACATTTTCTCTCATTTCAGTTTCTCCAATAGGAAATTCACTTATCAGGTGCACATTCCTGACTTTAAGTTACGCAATTTATCCAGACTTTTTTCACGTGGAAAAGCACTTTGTAATAGTAGTCAGCCTTCTCCATTCCGAAATGGTCACAATAGTCTCTATATACACCCCAAATCAAGGGTAAGTTCTTTCTTTTTCAGGGTCTTCAGGTGCATTGAGCAGGAATTCAATAAGGTCTTCAATCCAGTACTAGCTAAAATCTCTCCCCGCTCCAGCCAAAAGGAATATACCCTATGAAGGGTTGCAGAAACGCTTGCTAGCCTCCTTAGACTACATGATTACCTCTTGATGATTTACTTTTACTGCTCAATGCCACTCTCATCTAGAGATCAAAAATGCAATCACGGAATACTTAGAAATAAATTCATCCAAGGTGGTTGCATTAGGTGTCATATGGGAATCCCAGTTTGCCACTATAAGAGGCAGGTTAATTAGCAGTGCTTCTACATCAAAGAAGCTAGTAGCGAAAGAGCTCTCCTCTTTGGAGAAACAAATTTGCACATCTTATCGTAGCACAAACAATCACATTTAAATAACCTATTTTCAGATTGAGTCCTTCAAAAGTCAGCTTAATTCAGCTATAAAAACGCTAAAACCTTCATCAGCACCAGGCCCAATGGCCTAACTGCACATTATTACAAAAAGTATTACTTTTATGGTACTATTTTTTAAAGACTTTTACAATATGAATCTTGTGGGGGCTATCTTTGACTTTAGCTAATATAGTGGTGATTCCAAAGCCAATAAGATATCCCATGTCTTGTACAAGAATTTACTTAGGCCAATATCATTGCATAATTTTGACCTCAAAATATATGCCAAAATATTATCAAATAGATTTAATCTGTCTGCTCCACTTGGATCAGGTACCAGACGGGCAGCCCTCAGATAATACCAGTCGCACCACTGACTTGACTGACTCCATTAATGAGCAGAAGTATCCCGATCAAACACGATCACTTTCTAATCTTAAAGTGATAGAACATCATGGCCCCTACTTAGAATAGACCGTCATGGGCAAAAGTTTTGAGAATGACACCAGTTTTGGTTGTCACAAATTTTGCTGCTTCAGTGTTTATAGACTTTTTGTCAGATGTTGCTATGGTATACTGAAGTAAAATTACAAGCATTTCATAAGTGTCAAAAGCTTTAATTGACAATTACATTAAGTTTATGCAGAGAGTCAATATTTGCAGTGTTGATCCTTCCTTTTGAAAACCTCTGCAGTTCGCCCTGGCATGCTGTCAATCAACTTCTGGGCCACACACTGACTGATGGCCGCCCATTCTTGCCTAATCAATGCTTGAAGTTTGTCAGAATGTGTGGATTTTTGTTTGTCCACCCACCTCTTGAGGATTGACAACAAGTTCTCAATGGCATTAAGGTCTGGAGAATTTCCTGGCCATGGCCCCAAAATTTTGATGTTTTGATCCCTGAGCCACTTAGTTATCACTTTTGCCTTATGGCAAGGTGCTCCATCATGCTGGAAAAGGCATTGCTCATCACCAAACTGTTCTTTTTTTCCAGATGCCCCAAACAATCTGAAAGGGGAGTCATCAGAGAAAATGACTTTAACCCAGTACTCAGCAGTCCAATCCCTGTACCTTTTGCAGAATATCAGTCTGTCCTTGATTTTTTTTCCTGAAGAGAAGTGGCTTCTTTGCTGGCCTTCTTGTTTCCAGGCCATCCTCCAAAAGTCTTTGCCTCACTGTGCGTGCAGATGCACTCACACCTGCTTCCTGCCATTCCTGAGCAGAGCCGGATTTAGACCTCATAGGGCCCTAGGCAGGATACTGTTTTTGGGGCCCCTCCCTGCAACAATCCATAGCACTATATTTTTGCAGCCTACCATATACCCCTATAGTTACGTAGAAGTGAAAGCATGTGCCGCCGCATGCCTACCATATACCCCTATAGTTAAGTAGATATGAAAGCATGTGCCGCCGCGCTTTGGCGGCACGCCGCCAAAGGAGGTGAGGGCGTGGCTTGCATCTTTGGGGGCGTACCTAACATGTGTAAAGAGCAAGGCCACCCTGCTGCAGAAAAAGGCACCCCTAAATAATTACCAAGCAGTCCCGTTTTTTTAAGTAGTTGGGTCAAAACAACATAATAAATATTGAAGTCAGGGCAGAAATACTTACTTAAGTTGTTTGCAAAAATAATACGCATAAATCCAAGTATGTGCTCTTGTCACTTTTGTCCCTCTATCATCACACTGTGCCCCTTCATTGTCACTTTTGCCCCTTCACAATATCACATGTGCCCTTTCACCATCACCTCTGTGCCCATCACCATCACCACCTCTGTGCCAATCACCATCACCACCACTGTGCCAATCACCATCACCACCTCTGTGCCCATTACCACCTCTGTGCCCTTCACCATCACCACTTCTGTGCCAATCACCATCACCACCTCTGTGCCTCTTCACCATCACCACCTCTGTGCCCTTCACCATCAAAACCTCTGTGCCAATCACCATCACCAATTCTGTGCCCCTTCACCATCACCACCTCTGTGCCCTTCACCATCACCACCTCTGTGCCCATCACCACTTCTGTGCCAATCACCATCACCACTTCTGTGCCAATCACTATCTCTGTGCCCTTCACCATCACCACCTCTGTGCCCTCCACCATCACCACTTCTGTGCCAATCACCATCTCTGTGCCCTTCACCACCTCTGTGCCCATCACCATCACCACTTCTGTGCCCCTTCACCATCACCACTTCTCTCCCTTGTTTTACTTACCTTTCTATTGCGCGCTGCTCCTCCTCCGTCAGTCCAGATGAAAAAAAAAAAAAAAAAAAAAAAGAGAAAGTCACGTGATCGCTCGTCGGGTCCCGGCAGCCTCTCCTCCTCTCTCTATCACTGAGAGGAGAAGAGGCTGCCAGGACCCGATTCGCTGCACCCCCCCCCCTCCCCCGACTCGCGGCACCCCCCCCCCCCCGCACGAGTCGCGCGGGGGGGGGGGGGGTGCCGCGAGTCGGGGGAGGGGCCAAATTTTTTTTTTTTTCATTTTTTTTAAAATTACTCCTGTCCCCCCCAGCTGTGCCCCCCCAGAGCCGCTAGGCCCTAGGCAGGTGCCTAGGTTGCCTAGCGGTAAATCCGGCCCTGTTCCTGAGCAAGCTCTGCACTGGTGGTGCCCCGATTCTGTAGCTGAATCAACTTTAGAAGACGGTCCTGGCGCTTGCTGGACATTCTTGGGCGCCCTGCAGCCTTCTACACAACTATTGAACCTCTCTCCTTGAAGTTCTTGATGATCCGATAAAGAGCCGATTTAGGTGCAATCTTACTAGCAGAAATATCTTTGCCTGTGAAGCCCTTTTTGTGCAATGCAATGTTGACTGCACGTGTTTCCTTGCAGATAACCACATGGTCAACAGAGGAAGAACAAAGATTTCAAGCACCACCCTCTTTTTAAAGCTTCCAGTCTGTTATTCAAACTCAATCAGATTGACAGAGTGATCTCCAGCCTTTTCCTCGTCAACACTCTCAACTGTGTTAACAAGACAATTACTGACCTGATGTCAGCTGGCCCTTTGTGGCAGGGCTGAAATGCAGTGGAAATGTTGTTTTTGGGATAAAATTCATTGGCATGGCAAAGAGGGACTTTGAAATTAATTGAAAGTCATATGATCACACTTCATGATATTCTGGAGTATATGCAAATTACCATCATAAAGACTTAGGCAGCAGACTTTGTGAAAAATAATATTTGTGTCATTCTCAAAACCTTTGGCCATGACAGTAGAATTAACTCCCAGAAAACAGAGACTTTTCTCAGACATTGCAAGAGTTTCAGTGGAACAATAGTATTCCTTCAATTGGAGTCAAAGTAAAATTAAGTATCTCAGAATTCAAATAACTAAACTACATCAGCAATTATTATCCTAGTTTAAGTCTTATCTTGATACCTCAAATTACCAATATATATCCTGGATAGGCTATATTAATGCCATAAAAATTAATGTGTTTCCCAGATTATACCCATTCCACTCTGCCAATTCAAATTCCCCCCATATGTATTAAAATTTTTGCAGTGCTACACTCCATAATTTATATGGGCAATAAGGCACCATAGGGATAGACTTTGCGCTTTGCAGAGATTGGCACTAAGCGGCAACCTGGGCATCTAGAACTTGAAGCTTAATTAAATTGCATTACATCTTGCTCAATGGATATTATGGAGTAGCACAAAGTGTGCTAGAAAATGGACACTGTGGGAGTGGCAAGTCTGAAGTTGGTCTTGCTTCCTTCCTTATCTCCCGCCTAAAGATTGTCCAGGACCACAACGTGATATTCCACTTCCTTGCAGACTGGGATCCGGCTAAACAACTCCACTCATTAGGCTTTTCGCCCTCTCTCATCCTCTGACTTCGATAACCTGTGGTTTTCCTGCATGAGATCCCACAATCATTTGAACCATGGCTGGCAGGTTGCATAAACCACATGAATAACATTATGCGCAACAATTATTTCCACTCCTTCGCCGACATCCAGGCTAAGATCAACATTCCTAACAAGATTTTTTTTTCAATTCTTGAAAATCAGATACTTTCACAGCAAAATAAGAGACTGCCTGTCCAGCATAACTTTCAGTTGCTTAGACTGTGGCAGGAATCAACACAGGACCTAGTATCCACAATATATGCAGAAATGAATGCGTATGAGTCAGCTCCAAGAGATCCACATGAAATGGATAGGAGGAAGTACTTGGGGAGACCCTGGATGGGAATTGGGCAGAATGAGAAAAAAAGCAGCCTCCAGATGCATATGCATAATAATAAACAAACATCTACAAGTTGCTATATCACTGGTACTATGTGCCAAGATAACATAGACTCAGTATAGATGTTTCAGAGAGATCATCGAGAGGTTGACCAGTGAAAGGCTTGTTCCTCTGCATATGATAGACTTGCCCAAAGCTCTATGTATTTTGGCTAGATTTAAAAAAAAACATTTAGTTGTACAACTAGAGGTCAAACTGTCTCCAAGGTTCTTCCTCCTCATCCTTGGTGCTGCAGCCACCACTCAATAACAGAACAAACCAGCTATATGTTATATTTCAATGGTAATTTGATGATTGTACACTAAGGTCTAAGGTAGGTGTGACAAGAGTGCAACTGAAGCTTGTTAATGGCTTAGTAAGAACAGGGTATTTTAATTGATTTTAAAGTAAAATTCACAGACACAGTTTGGCACAGCTTAATCCAATCAAATGTCATGTGTTCAAAGTTCTGCTAGAAGAGTATCAAATAGAGATATACTTGAAACACTAGTCTGTGAATTTAAAAGCCAATCTTTATTAATGCCAATAAAAACATTTCCGTATGGGCACATGCTTTCATCACAGCATTTAAAGTCAGTCTGACATTATTATGCTTTGGAAGATAATTTGGAACAAAACACAATTCCACTGACTGTCTCCGATATGCCTACACTAACAACCAAGTTAACATAAACACCTGCTTCTTTTTAACATGGTTTCAGCTAACCCTCACCTTGACAGAACATCTAAAAGTATATATGTTGCTACACTAAATGGAGCTGTGCAGTTAAATGACAGCTCTCTCTTATTATGATACCCTAGTAAGCAAACTGATGGAGAGGGTAGATTTGCCACAATATAACATGAATACCAGCACCCTTTCCACTCTTTACCACAAGATACCATCACTGCAAGATTTCAATTTACACCTGATAGTTTAACATTTTGTTTGTCTCATTCATATGTAGAATCTAACAATACAATGCTTTCTCTTCTTAAACTTTAATTTAATGCACACATTAACAGTACCATGTTCTTTAATATTCCTATTTTGTATCAAGCAGTATAGAATATGTTTGCAGCCTGTGTGTTCCATTGCCAGAACTGATTAGTTCTGTAGAATTTCATTATTAATCAACCTAAAATGATTTCCCGAAAGGCAAAAAAAAAAAGAGATTGCTAACAAGACAGAACTCAAAGAATGCCACGCGATTAGCAGTCACAGAGCTAGTAAGCAGTCAATTTAACATTAAATACACCATGATGTCATGTGGTTAAGACAGACATTCTAAAAATATTTCTTGTGTTTAGGTGCCTAATGTTCTATCCAAGTAAAATAAAAGTAACATGTTGTAGTACACATTTGCAATTACAGAAGTTCATTTTTCAATATCCATTCGGTTGTTAGACAAGGCAAATAGTTGCTTAGTTTAGTAACAGTAAAAAAAATATATGCAAATATATGCATTTTCCTATAATCTAATGCACAGTGTCACTCAAAAAAGTCTCAAGTGAAAGTGTTAATCAACTTGGAAAAATACTTAAAAAACTTAACAGTAGTCACAAAATCGGGTGGGGTACAGCATATCGATGCTGACTACCCCAACACTTACCCCGACATGAGGACTCCGAAGGGCTCCTTCCCGACAATCAGCGATGACGATTTTTCTTCCAAGCGACTTCAACCAATCGCGATCAAGAAAGAAGTCGGCTCCACTTCAAGACGTCATTCCCGATGGCGACGGTATTATCGCTGTTGTTAAGGGGGTAATGCAAGTATGCGCCTAGGAACAATGTAGTTTACAAAGCCTTCTATATTGTACATAGGCGCATACTTACATTACCCCCTTAACAACAGCGATAATACAGTCTCCATCGTGAATGACGTCATGAAGTGGAGCTGGCTTCTTACTTGATTGCGATTGGTTAAAGTCGCTTGGAAGAAAAGTCGTCATCGCTGATCGTCGGGAAGGAGTCCTTCAGAGTCCTCATGTCGGGGTAAGTGTTGTTGGGGTAGTCTGCACCGATGTGCTAACTACCACCGACAAAATCATTACCTTGAAAAAATTCAACAAGCAACTTTCTGATATAACATCTTACTAAATAAAAAAAAAAACACACACATACACAAATATAAAACATGAATTGTGCTTGTTCAGAACGTGTATCTACATACGCAACATATGCCCTCATGCCTCCTGGGAAGTAGTAAATTTTGCAGATTGAATTTTAATCCTTTTGCGTACGATATGAAATGTTGTCATGTAGTTGTACGAGAGTAATTATACACTGAAGATGATAGATATGTTACATATCTCAGAAAGTACTGCAAAGGAGTTTGGCTTTATTTTGCTCTTTCAAGATCACTCTGCCTCTACAAAATTGTTTTCATCAGGAAATTGTGTAATGAAATATATTACTTCCTGATGAAAGCTGAATAACTAAAAGCACATAAAACAAAATATTGGCTTGCTACCTGGACATATCAACCAATGGTTACTAGTAAGAGTCAATGCTAATGTCAGTCAGGATCTCTATACAAGATACATGTACACAAATATGAAGTCAATATAGATCCCTACAGTCATCTGAAAATTTATGTACGGTTATCAATAATTATTTCCTAGAAAGTTACTGTTTCTAGGCAATTAAACTTAGTTTTACCACCATAAATTGCAATTCTTAAATGTTAGCAATTCATATTTTAGAGCGTCTTTAAAATATTTGTCACTATTATTTACAACTACTTCATAACTCAGGCATGATCGTAACTGCCTGGGAATGGAGCAGAATTCTTTAGAAAGATAAGATATATACTAATCTGGGATGAACACAAACATTTCATACAAGACTAGATGATCAGAATTTTCAGCTGTTGAATATAAAACACAAAACAGCAAATTACAACATAGATACAAGTTACTCCAGATTCCACTATAAGTTCCATTTTCTTAGTACTATATTTAGAAATTTTTAACAGTGGTAATGTTTTATTATTATAAGATTGTTTCTTCCTTTCCCTGGGATTATGTTTCCATATTGACTTTGTCTGCCATACATTTACTTACATGGATATTGTTTTCATTGTATTCTTTGCAAGAACATACACTTTTTGTTGGCCACAATAATGTACAGCACAAATGATGAATGTCATAATGCTATGAGGTAGGATCTTTACCATGGCTTAAAAAGTAATTTGCAACATTCCTCAAGCACTATCACCGAGTCTCTTATCAGTCCTCAGATTGTTAAATGTTTACATTATTTGCCAAATTAATTTACCTGGGTTTAATATATTGAAGAACATTTTTTTTTTGCATAGGGTGCTTCTCCCAACAGAATATCCATCCTCCAGCACGGTCTATGCTGTTTAGGGGCTAAGAAGCGCTCATGACAGAGCACACAAGCCAATGTACACGTCACCAGCTTCTTCAGGTAATTCTCTAATACCCTTAGCATTTGCATTTCTCCCTGTATCTCCCTCAGCTTGTGAGTCTCTCCCTCCATTTACGATGTCTGCTTCCTTAACTTGTGAATCTCTCTTCTGTCACCCCCTCAGCGTGAGTGAGTTTCTCTTTCTGCTTCCTCCTCCCTCCTTGACATGTGACAGTATACCCGTTACCTCAGTCTGTCCCTTCAACATGTGACGGCTTCCCCCTCCATCTTAGCAAGTCACCCTGACATAACATGATCCCAAGTATGCAGGTGGTAAGGGAGCCAGAAAAGTTGGCCTCTTGTAATATACAGCTCAGGCGTCCAACTGGAAGAAGGTAAGTATGGGAGAGCTGTTCGTGTAGTCTAGCTGGTGGCGAGAGGTGGGGGTGAATGGTCAAATGAGCTACTAATTTAATGGGGGTAGGGGCTATTCAACTAATAACTAATTGTGGGGTGATTGTGGAGGTGGAGACTATTTAATGGTAGGGCCATTGTGGGGTGTATTAATTTATGGTGTGATACTGGGACTATTCATTTAACATTAGGGAGGTTTGGGTGTTTTTAAATATTATTATTATCGTCTATTTATATAGTACAACCAATCACCCAATGCTGTACAGAGAATCTCTCACTCACATCGTCCCTAACTCATTGGAGCTTACATTCTAAATCCCTTACCACATACAGACAAGTTAGTAGGGGGAAAATAGGTCTATTTATTACATTTTAACTATATTAATTTAATTCTAGGACGAAGGACCAATTATTAAACATGGGTGATATAGATTTAATGTCAAACTGGTTGGGGTAGGGTGACACACAGTATTCACTAGTTTCTTCGCATCTCATGAGGTGACAACTCTTTTAGGCCGTGTAGTTAGCAGTTGATAAGACATAGCATGTTATTACATTTCGCATAACAGACATTAGGGGTCTATTTGGCAATATAAACTCCTGAAAAAAAATCGCCACCCTTACACAATGGAGACTGACATTCTGTAGGCTGAACCAAAAATCATGAGACTGCAATATATCAAACAGTTCCTTATGAATATTGGCCATTAAGACCCTCAGTGATATCACTGGTTCCTAGGGAATTGATTCACTGCTTTCTCATAATTATTAGATTAAGAAACAAAATGAATATCTCCAGTTTATGCAAAATTCTTTTTGATGTAGGTGGTGGGAGGGGAGGGGGGTTAGGTATGCATAGTGTTGAGATTAAGATTTTGGATGATGGAAAAGACAAAGGGCTTTGACTGTTACCGCGAATGTTTAGTTTAGAGGAGTGGAGAATTTTTTTTTTATTTCGGGATGAAAATCGGGAATTTGCAAGATGGAGTTGCAATTGCAAGTCATGAAATTTAGGTAGACTACCTAGGATGGTGAGACAATTCAGGAATCTGATGGTCCTGAAAGTCCAAGGCCCCAAAAAGCTGCAGGATTTAAACAGGAGGGAAATATAGATTGTTTCAGCAGAGGTAGATTCTGGGTCGCATAGTATATGGAAGGTTTATACAGGATTGTTGAATTCTCCTGACGCGCCTGGAATCAATCTAATGATTTTGTAGAGTGGATGATCAGCTGTGGAATCCAGAAGATGATAGGAACAGAATTCATGCTGAGAAACATATCAAAGAAATGTTCGGCAGCAGAGAGCAAATGGATCTGGATACAATGGCCAAATGTGACGTAATAGTTTTTGAAATTGAGGTCTTCTACCAGAGCAGATAAAATGGGAGATCAATTTATGTAAAGACGTGAAGAAGGCTGAAGAGATTAGAACCTATTCACAAAGATTATAGTGAACTGGTTGTGGTAGTGAGATAGAATACCTTGTAAGAGTTCTGCTTGAAAGCACAGAAAGGTCAGTGCCTGCCCAATAAAATTAGAGCCCAATCTGTCAAAAGCCTTCTCAGCATCCTGTCATAATTAAGGTGGGTGTTTACATTTTGTTCACAGTGTAAATCATATTGATTGTCCTCCTGCTGTTATCCGCAGTCTGGCGACCGAGAAAAAAAACTCATCAGATCAAAATGGATAAAGGAGGTCAGCACCTGGCCCAGCCTAGCCACTAGCAAACAATTTCAGATCTGCATTGATTAAAGAGATCGGTTGATAGCTTGCGTATGGTGTCAGATATTTGTCCAGTATCGGAATGACAATGATCTTGTAACTGGAATATGCTGGGTCATAGCGTTCAGTTCTCCCTGCATGGGAGAAATGAACATGCAAGTTAAAAAAGGAGCAAGAAAATCTGTATATTTCTTATATTATTGTCCTGTGAAACCATCTGGATCAGGTGCAGAGAAATATTTTAATGATTTTAAGTATAGCGAGATTTCTTCAGTTTAAATCTCTGAACTCAGTACAGTCTACTGAGAAGGTGATAGATACTTTAGGTTACATCTAAGGTTCCTGTCAATAGAGGAGTTACTTTGTGAAGAAGCCACAAAGTTATAAAGAGAGATTTTTTTTGGTGTTATATCTGACATCAGTGGCTGTACCTAACTGAGATAAAGTGATTACAGTTTTGTTTCGGCTATGCATTTATTAGTGTGGGTGTCTGCTTTGTCCCCCAAGTCATAGCACCTTTGCCAAAGCCATTTCAGGGTTTTGCCAGAGAGGAATATATTCTAATACAGTTCCAAAATTTGAAACTCAATTTGAAATCTAAGCTAAATAACCATGGTGATGTGTTTTGTTGTCTAATAGATTTAGAGCAAAGAAATCAGCATCAGACCATGTGATGGGGGTAATATCAGCCCCAAACAAACTTTTGCTGACAGAAGGGAATCAAAACTATATAGCAATAAATTTTATGGGATCCAGAAAAGTTAGTAACGTTCTGAATACTTTTCCTGAAATAATGAAGCCCATGAGTTTTTAAAAGGGCCACCAGCTTCCAGGGCTCTCTTGAGGGACCCACTTGATTTACTATGGCTGAAGGTGTATCATGCCTTGGATACTTAAAATCACCATTAGTATTACACCCACCCTCCTGTCATATGCACCAATTTCTCAAAGAAAGCAACCAAAAAGGGAGATTGTTGTGAATTGTGAGCATAAATGGAGGTGTCAATAGGCACTAATTAGAATTATGTTTTTACCACTTCAGTGTACAAATGTTTTAGTGGGAATAAATGGCATTCTATTGCAAACCAGCATTGCTACAACATTGGGTGTGCTTTTGGCTAAAGCTTGATAGCTGGAAGTTATAAAATAACAATTACTAACTAGAGTAACGCAGATAAACCTGGAAGAATAAATGAGATTACAAAACAAATATTACCGTTGTAACACATAAATCTTACAAAATAAATGCAGTAAGTAAATATATTTAAATACATGCATCAATAAAAATAATGACATTTAAGGACAGTTAGTGATTTACCAGCAAGATGAGGTAATCAGTCTCCAGGGTCAACAATTGTTGGCAGGCCTAGGAAGCTGTATTAATAAAAGGTTTAGCAGGGAGGGGATCCTGTGTCTGACAGTTAGCTGCTCTGAAGATGGGAGGCGAGGGTCTGAGACCTTAGAAGGGCAATTTCATTGTGTGCATCAGATGTGCAGGGAAATAGCAATGCGATACACAGTGCTGAAGGCCTATAAGGGGAACAGTGATGATCTACCAGCCTGGAAGAAAGATGTATTCTCATAAAAGTGGAATTCAGTTCAATGATATCAGGGGCAGAAGCTGAGGAGTACTACATGGTTGTGGTGACAACAGTGAACTGGAAAGCCTAAAGTGGCAGTCGGGACACACCAGACAATCCACAGATGGGGCCTGAGAGGAGAGTGGATACTGGATAAATAGGGGGACTTTGCTATCCCTGTCAGTAATGACAATATGCAGCACTGAGGCCATGGGCAAATACCACTAAAGGTGCATAGCTTAAGTTTAGTGAATGTACAACCAGCTAGGGTTTTGCCTCAGGCTACAAGATCGGTTAAGCCCAATCAATCTGTGGGCAGTGGGAAAAGGCTAATTGTAACTGCTGTACTTCCTCCATAGAGATGGTGGGGTGAAAGAGAAAGGGATTCATAGCCAATGAGTTAGCGACAGAAGACTTTTGGCCTTGGAGATACAGTACAGGGGGACGCAAATTGGTACTGAGGGGTAGTAAGTCACTGTATTAGGCTCTCCTGTGTATAACTTGATCTGTTTATATGGTAAAAACCCCAATGAATAGAGATTTCCAAATTACCTGATATGGGCACACAAAGAGCGTGTTCACTTATTACAACAATCAAGCATGCCGCCTTCCAGCCACCCCTCACCCCCATACCTCAAGGTTTTCTTTTAAGGGATCAAAAGAGTAAAAGCATTTGATGAACTCAAAAACCTGGTTCATACCATGTCTTACGGAAAATTGGTCAAGTAAATCTTTCTTAGTGCGTACGAAGGGCTCATTTCTTTAGTATGCTGAAGTCAAATGCCTCCGAAATCCCATCACAACTAACTTACACACACCAAAGATGATTAGGACACTTAAAAATATTTTGCATTGTTTCAGATCAGATTGCATTAAACATGTAACCATAAGCCGCATGGAATTCACCTTACATAGCCGTCATCACTTCTGATATTGAACATGGAAAGCGTCTGCTCTAGGATATAAAATTGGAAGACATTCTGAAGGAAAATGGCTGTAGCCAATTAAAATATGAGTAATTTATTGCAAAAGAAAGCATAACACAAAGTTTGGCTTGAGGTCATGAAAAGATTAAAAGAGAAAAAGCTGACAGGACTCAAGAAAAAACAACTGAGATAGAATGCAAATGATGGGTTGATGTGGCACACATATTAAGATTGAAGAGTTAATGTCAGGCTATAGTTTACTTGGCCTGTTTAATATGTGTGTGTCTCTGTAAATGCACACACAGCATTACTCTGCTATGTTTGTTCTTATAGCAAACATACTTTTGAAATTGCGATCGATTTTACATTTAACAGGACATCTGTTGACATCATTCTTTGTGATGTCACCTCTAACAGAATATTCATGGGCTAGGTTAAAATGGACATAGCAATCAACTGCATATCATGATAGTAATGGCACAGTGTTTTATTATTGAAATGCAAGTGACATGTCAATAATAAATAAGAATTTTAACTTGAATAGGCTTATGTGCAATGCTGTACGTATGAAAGACATCAATTTACATAGATCACATGGACTCCAAGCTGAATAATAGTTGTATTTTCAATTTTGTAATTTTATTTCACTATTTAAAATTCTCTGTTTAAAGGATTTTGTTTTGCTAATGTTTGGCAAGAAAGAATGGGGTGAAAAATCAGAACATAATAAATGAAACAATTACAACCACCCTGGTTGTATCCAGCCAGATAACACTAAGCAGCATTACCATTTCAATTGTATTCAGGCACTAAATTTCTAAAGTCAGCATGATTTGAAACATTATGTCAAAGTCTTAATAGCATAAATCATGAAGAATGTGAAAATGTTTGAGACTGGGAAGAGGTGCCATATGCAATGAGTTCACATAGCAATTACTGTGTGTGATAGTCTTCATTTGCTCAAATATGAATGTGACAAAGCTGTAGACATGTGCCATGACATAGTTATATGTATCGGTGCAACACTGTATATTTAGCTACATGATAGTATTATTTGTATTCATGAGTGCCAAAAATGCAACCAATTAGATATCTGCTTTCATTAGTTTAATAAAATCTATAAAAGCTACCATCCGCCTAAACAACAGGGAAGTTTGGCGTTACCAGACCTGTACAGATACCATGCGGCTTGCTTACTTTCTCAGCTTCGTGACTGGTCCCTTCCGATGCACCAAAAACCATGGGTAGACCTGGAGAAAGCTCTTAACCCACATTTTCCATTGGCAGATTTGATCTGGGTTCCAAAAAATTGGCGCCCTGTAAATGCCCAATTACCGAAGACAACTAGGGACTCCCTGGTGGTGTGGGACAAAGTGTTAAAGGCCAATTCTAGGATTCTGGTCCCGACCAAAAATATCTCCTTAGCTGCAGTGGCTAAATTAATTCCCAATTTAAATCTCAGTCCATGGGTATCAAACTTCATTCTCTGAATTACTAGACGATCAGAGTTTACTATCTTTTACACAAATAAAGGAAAGATTTCACCTCCCTTCCCATACCTGCAGCTCAGACACTGGTTTAATTCCCTTCCCAGACTAGGTCTACCTATTACAACACCACCGCCCTTGCTGTTCACTAAATTAACAAAAAGAGATAATAGAGCCAGCATTACCTTCTGGTACAGCTATACCCTCCCCTCTATATCAGAAAATAAAACTAAAATACAATTGCATTGGGAGTCTGACCTTCACCTAGAGTTGGAAAGTGAAGATTGGAAAGCCATTTTCACAAAACTCGTTCCGAATGTCCAAATGTATAAATCACACAGAAATGATGATAAAATTAATTAATAGATTGTATCTTACCCCAACTAGACTTCATAAAATGTGGCCTTCCCAGTCAAAACTTTGCTGGCGGCAATGTAATATACCGGGAGATATGATGCATATATTCTGGAACTGTCCCCATATACAGTCGTTCTTGGTACAAATTTTCCAGTTAGCCAGTAAGGTTACTAGACAAAATCTCTCTCCTACCCCGGAGGTTGCGTTACTGCAACATTACCCCCCCCCCCCCAGTTTCCATCACATGCTAAATATGTCTTTAGTCATATACTGATTGCCGCAAGAGCCTCCTTAGCTCAAGGTTGGAAGTCACCACAGATACCCTTGATATCGAAAGTAGTGGCCAAGGTGCAATTCAGCTTTAAAATGGAGACAGAGGGGATGACCTATTCCACTGCCACCTCGTCCCCGATAATGAAGTGGTTCAGCTGGCATGTGTATGTTACGGACGGAGAGGGAGCGCGTCCAAACTGAATAGACTCTGATTTACTACCTGCATCTCCTACACTTAGCGAAGTTCCCCAAGGTTCCTATTAGTAGTTCCCTGGTGACCATTCGTCCAGCGTAACTTTCACGAATTGGAAGGGAACCTATTGGGTTCCCTCCCTCATGTGTTCAATATGGTTTAACAGCAGAATTGTTTAATGTGTTCCCCCCCACTATGTACCCCTTCAACCCTTCCCCCTTTTATTTTTGTGTCCTTTCCTTACCCCACATCCCTTTCTACTTTCTGTACCCCATAATTTTTGAAAAATGAATAATAAAAATACTATTGAAGTTAAAAAGCTACCATCCAACAGAATGTTAGAAGTTACAAAACAAGTTTACACTGGAAAGTACTGACAGCCCTGGAGACACTAGAAGATGGTCAAACTTGACTACCAATAAGAAGTAAGTTGTAACAAGGTTTTCGGTAGAAGAACCTGTGGAAGGATCATTATTATTTACATGGTAGATGAAGCAAAAGTAAATATCTGTGTATAGAATAGGTTTGCAAGAATAAAAAAAAGAGACTGACATTAAAAATTCTATGTACTTCAGGCAATTGCAAGGCTTTGTGAAAGAGTATTAAATTAGGGGAGATAAGTCAGCTTGCCAAATGCATTTCCTTCTGCACATAAATTAGATCTAGTTACATTTATGTGCAAACCGCTTTCATACACTTATAATACTACATTCCAAAGTACTTTGTCCTAAAAGGGAAACCAAGCATTTCCTCAAGATTGGCACACATTGCAATATATGCTTATTAAACTATACATCCAGAAATGAAGAACATACATTTGGCCAGACTTTTTCAATAGGTGACTCCGAGCTATAATAGATTTCATCTAATCTAAAAAGTATTCTGTTCTTCCACATTAGAATGTTCATCTTTCACTGGCCCCAGCATAGAATGAAATGTAAACATACCATGATGATATATTACTCAATACAGTGGTGAAACTAGCTGTAGCAGCTCATGTGATAAGCTACGTGACTTGGAGCTGTAAGGAACCTGGTGGAGTCAGGGCTGCCGAGAGGGGGGGGGGACTGGGTACATTTTACCCGGGCCCTCGGTTCTAATTTTTATTTTTTCCTTTTTTTTTTTTCCTTCTATCTTGTGTTTTTTAATGTATTTTTTTTTTTTCGCGGCTGGTTGGGGGGGGGGGGGTTGGGCGGATCGTTGGTGGGGGAACTTGACCAATAAAATAAAAAAATAAAAATACTCACGTGACCGCGGCGCCACGTCCCTCCTCTCCTCTTCTCTATTCACACTGACTGCCGGGCGTGACGTCATCAAGTCACGCCCGTCAGTCAGTGAGGAGCGCCGGACAAGACAAAGCTAGAAGAAAGAAGAGAAGACAGAAGAGAAAAATAAAGAAGCTGACAGGAGGTAAGTAAAGAAACAGAGGGGCAAGGGGAGGAAAGGGACAGTGCTATTAAGAAGGGGGAGTAAAACAATGGGGGAGAGAGGCTGAGAATAAATAAAAAAGGGGAGAGAAACAATAAATAAAAAAGGGGAGAGAAACACAGAATAAATAAAAAAGGGGAGAGAAACAGTATAAATAAAAAAGGGGAGAGAAACATAGAATAAATAAAAAAGTGGAGAGAAACATAGAATAAATAAAAAAGTGGAGAGAAGCACAGAATAAATAAAAAAGGGGAGAGAAACAGTATAAATAAAAAAGGGGAGAGAAACATAGAATAAATAAAAAAGTGGAGAGAAACATAGAATAAATAAAAAAGTGGAGAGAAGCACAGAATAAATAAAAAAGGGGAGAGAAACATAGAATAAATAAAAAAGGGGAGAGAAACATAGAATAAATAAAAAAGGGGAGAGAAGCACAGAGTTAAAAAAAAAAAGGGGAGAGGCACATTTAATAGTGGGGACTATTAATTTAAGATGGGGTGGTTTGGGGGCTATTGAATATGGGGGTGAGTTTAGGGAGAATGAGGTCTATTTATTAAATGTGACTATGAATTTATTAATGGCAGTGATGGTTGCGGGAAATAGGTATTGCTGGGGCTGTTTGCAGGAAGGGAAATAGGTTTATTTATTAAATGTGAATACTATTATTTTAATGTTGGGGCTGGAGGAAGGCCTAATTATTTATCGTGGGTGCTATTGATTTAACGCCGGGGCTGGCTGTAATTTTCTAAATGTAGCCATTTTTTCCCCCAAATAGGTCCTCCAACATTTCAGGATCCGGACAAGCCGCAACTAAAGAAAGCAGCAGTCACAGGTGGTGAAAGTGAGAAGAACAGGTAGGAGAGAGCAGCAGAGTGTGTGAAATGTTGTGATTCTAGTAGGGACAATGGGAATTTTTGGTGAGTGTCGTGCCCAATGTAAGGTGCAGGCCAAGACTGAACTCTTTGTGTACACACTGCATTCTTTGTATACTACACTGTGGTGCTAGATGTCTTAAAAGTCTGGAGTCCTCGGACATTTTTTGACGCTCAGGTGAATTCAGGATCTAGTGCTCGCTACGCCCCAACGGCGCATTGCCACGTCCCAAATGTATGACCACAACCCTCCCAAAAATTGCACCGGCGTTAGGCTAGCCACGCCCCCAACGGTGCATTGCCACGCCCCTGAATGTATGACCAAAGGTCCAAAAAAATTTGCGCCGCCGTTTTGTGGTGCAAAAAAATTTGAGGGCTTACTCGACTATGAGGGGGGCCCCATGAATTTGTTGTGCCCGGGCCCTGAATTCCTCTTGGCAGCCCTGGGTGGAGTACAGGTCCCTTAAATACAGATTGTGTCTCACTCTACTGCAAAGCCAGCAAAATTTAAAACGGCAATGTCTTTAAGGGCAAAACTTGCCTTTAAAGGCATTGCCGTTTCAAATTTGCCATGCAAAGTCGCAGAATATCAGCAAGTTGCAAAAAGTGCAGCAGAATACATTTACCCCCAAGCAGGGGCAGGCTGGGTCAGGGGTAGGGGGCATATGCCCCCCGGGTCGGACAGAAATAATCTATTTTGGGCCGGTGGACTGACTGGTGGCTGTCCCCTCCTCTGGGAACAGCAACCTTTCATATTGGCCGCGGAACCTCCTGATCCATCCCCCCTCACTTACATGTGGCCTATCTGGGAGAGCCTAGCTGGCACAACATGACAGGTGCCGTCCCATCTGAGAAGTGCTGCAGACAGCGCGCGGAGGGAACAAGATAAGTGTGGGAGTGTGGAGGGAATGTTAAAGTAGTGTGAGTGCAGTGTGTTAATATAGTGTATCTGCCAACCAGTCCCTGCCCCCAGGTATACAAAGTTAATAGAGACTAATTCCAAAAGACTAACTGCTATAAAAAAAGCAAAGGTTCTTACACAAATTATTAGTTTAGGGCTGTGTAGGTTTTTTATTTTCACGTCTTTGTCCTAAAACTGTCACTTTTTTCAATTGTATTGGTTGCAAGGTCACATTAAAGGTGGAAAAAGATCTGACGATTTATCTTGAATTCAGCTTTTATATGAGAAATACCTGCAATTTCAATAAGGGTGTGTAGAATACATCCAGGGCTAAATCAAGAGCGACTCCAAGGCAGCCGACTTCGGTGACAGGAGAAAGAGTGATGTTGTCAACCAAGAGGGAGATATTGGGAGGGATATCAAGATTGGCAGGAGGAAAGATGAGCTCGGATTTGGTGATGTTGACTTTCATGAAGCGCTGTGACATTCAGGTAGTTACAGCAGAGAGACAGCTAGATACCTGGGTTAGGACAGTGGGAGAGAGGTCAGGGGAGGCTCCTCTCTGAACGATCCGCACAGCAAATGTCAGGCATGATTAGCTTACCCCACCAACCGCAAAAAAAAACATGCAGGCCACAAGTTTCACACCCCTGGTTTATGGCAAATGTGAACTAGTCATTTGGGGTAAGCAAGCATAGTGTGTTGAAAGTGGAGAATAGTTAATGAAATATTAAAGTGTGTACCTCATTCATACATTTTATTGATATTGCTATAGAGCAGTACCAGGGATCATTTAATTGCCTGCCTCAAACATTCTGGATAAAGCAATCCTGTCCATTCTAGATGTAATGTTGGTAATGTTACAAAACTTCTAGACTTAACATGAGAGGTTACATTTTTATAATACACAATTGCCTTTTGCAGTAGAGGGCTAAATAAATACTGTGGTAATGGTAGTGTGTGCTCTCCCAACAATATAAATCCAACTTTTCACAAGCAATACTATTCATTTTTCAACTTCAAGGGCACGTCACATTTGCTTATCTCGTTCATATGTTAAAACGGCTTTCAGTCTTTAGCCAATTCATTACAATGAGGGTCTGGCTGCAATCAGCGTCTGGCAAAGCTGTCATCATCACTCGGGAATGTCAGGGATCACTATCACGGTGATCAGATCGCACAGGGCTTCCATCTTCAAGATTGATGTGGCTGTAATGCATCATGTTTGTTAGTACGAAAAGGTGCGGCTGCCAGAAATCTTTATATTACTGTGCTGGGCCCAATTTTGAGAAAAAAAACACTTTGGGGGTTCTGTACTCGTTGCGCAATGCAAAGGTCAAGATGTAACACACACACAATTATGTCACAGTGACAACTATGTAAAATTAGTGACACAATACAATATCTTTTAAATTAAGGGTGTTAGAAGTAAAGCACAATCACAACAACCCCAAGATCCATTGACCATTAAATAGAAGTAAAATATAAAACAAGAGCAACTTTAAATGTAAGTAATAACTTTTGACAACAATATTAAAGTGTACATATGAAGCCCAGCACACATAGTACATTGTCAATGTTGCCTGTATAACACTGTGCCTATCTAGAAATGAAAAAGCTACACATGGACACTAAATGATACTAATGTTGGCTTATATTTTATTATATACAAGGACATGGAAGACATCTGCATATATTAATAAAAAGTGCTATACACAGCTGCAAATACAGGTCATAAAAGATAAAGCTGAAAAAGACATTAAAAAGATATCATTATAATGAAAGTATGAAACAGGTAGATAATAGTTTAATTCAATGAAGATGTAGAATCATACATAATCAGATCCAAATGAGGAACAAAAGGGAATGACAGAAGAAAAGGGCACTTGCGTCCAAGTGTTCAATAGCTTACAAAATGTCTGTGACCTAAAATATCACAAGTATCTGTCAACACATATATAACAATGGCATATACATTGCCATCACCAACTATAAAAATCACAGTCAGCACTAAATATATAAACAGTGACTTATGACTGATGTGAGTGAGTTCCCTGTATAGCTCTGCGGAATTAGTGGCGCTATATAAATAGCTTCTGATGATGATGATGATCATTGCCTTGGGCCCTGGGCAGAATTAAATCTTTTGCCCCCCCCCCCCCCCCTAACATTCCAAACAGAAACATCAATATACATTTGACCATGTATGATCCAACTTGATCACGTCTTGATTCACTCAACCGTAACTTTAATCCACCCAACCACTTCCACAATAAAACTATATAGTAAAAGGTGAGCTATATAACTTTTTAGCATGCTCTATGTCTCGGCCTAATCACACATACAGACATTCACAATTAGCATAAGTTGTCCTCCTAACAAATTCATTTACACACTGCCTGGAATTCACAAAATTTAAGCAGTTGCCGACAAGAACTAGATAAATTATAGCAAGGGGGGAAAACAAATGGAAAGGATTATGGTTATTGTGGGACTCTATGGGATGTATTACAGTAATAAAACTGATCAAATCTTTATTGCAAACTCATTAAAATACTCCATCCCTGATTACTTAGGTGACAGCAAAATATTAGAAATAGGATAAAATCAATACAATTGTGCTTATGTGCAATAATGGTGAAAAACGTGAAATAAAAATGCAGAGAAAACTGCAATGAGTTTGCTGTCTGCTTTTATCTAGTTATATTCCATTCACTGAAGATTCCAGTAATAATTATTAGCTTCTAGGTTCTGGCTGACAAAAATCACAGAAATACACCGATCAGCCACAACATTAAAACCACCTGCCTAATATTCTCAAGCCGCCAAAACAACTCCACCAAGGCATGGACTCACCTGACCTCTGAATGTGTCCTGTGGTATCTGGCACGCAGACGTTAGCAGCAGATGCTTTAAGTACTGTAAGATGTGAGGTTGTGTCTCCATGGTTCTGACTTGTTATTCTAAGACATCGTACAGATGATTGGTCAGATTGAGATCTGGGGAATTTGGAAGCTAACTTAACACCCTGAACTCTTTGTCATGTTCCTCAAACCGTTCCTGAACAATTTTGGCAGTGTGACAGGGCGCACTATCAAGTTGAAAGGCCACTGCCATCAGGGAATACTGTTGCCATGATGGGGAGTACTTGGCCTGCAACAATGTTTAAGTAGGTAGTACGTGCCAAAGTAAAATCCACATGAATGCCAGAACCCAAGGTTTCCCAGCAGAACATTGTCCAGAGCATTGCACTGTCTCCACCAGCTTGCATTCTTCACATAGTGCATCATGGTGCCACGTCTTCCCCCAGGTAGATGATGCACACGCACCTGGCCATCCACATAATGTAAATCAGACCAGGCCACCTTCTTCCTTTGCTCCATGGTCCAGTTCTGGCGTTCACATGCCCAATGTATGCACTTATGGCGGTGGACAGAGATCAGCATGGGCACTCTGACCGGTCTGCGGCAACATATGCAGCAAGCTCAGTTGCACTGTGTGAACTGACACTTTTCTCTTCTGTGGGATAGGACCAGATGGATTAGCCTTCGCTTCCCATGCTAATCAATGAACCTCCTGGACCATTTTGGTGCCTAATATATCCCACCCCTCAACAAGTGCCGTTGTAAAAAGATAATCAATATTATTCAGTTCACTTGTCAGTGATGTTGTGACTGTGTATATCTTAGCTAAATCTGTGTAGAAGTTCTTTTGTTCAGCCTTCTAAGTAGGGTTATAATAATTTATAAGATCCACCAATTCATCTCTTAATAGAAGCCTGTAAGGTTTTTCATTATAATCAGCTTTCTTATATAGACTGGGGTTGCATATTCAATTACTGCACCACCTGAACAAACTTTCTTGGAATTTTTAAATGCAGAAAACAATGGTGTGTTTTGCTAGTATTCGTTACATTCACACACGTCAATTTATCTTGCCCATCCTGCCTACTATTGGCAGATTATATTCTCTACTTTATAGTATATGTATCTAATTCAAATATATATCATAACTATTAAGGAGCCGTTCAGACATCATGGCAAAACACCAATGCGCATTTCGCTAATGTAGCTTTGTCAAGGCAAACGTGTGTCTGGCAGGAGTGCTAGCTAAACAGACATGTGTGAATGTAACAAATTCTAGAAAAACACACTATTGTTAAGTTAAATAATGAAATCTGGATGGATAGATTAACTTAAAAACAAATTCCTAGGGATGATATATACTTGGTGCGGTTGGGATTAAGTCTTTCTAAAAAGAACTAGATAAAGGTAAGCTTGCGAGCAGGGTCCTCTTACTTCTCTGCCTGTATTACCCATTATTGTCTATTACTATGTTTGTCCCCAATTGTAAAGCGCTACGGAATTTGCTGGCGCTATATAAATAAAGGATGATGATGATAAAGGCAGAAATGTAATGTAAACATACACAATCATAATCAAGGTCGGAGCAGGCAGCGAAAGATTAGAATCAATGAACAAGCAGAGGTCAGGGTCACTGGCAAACAACACTGTTTAAAAAAGTTGATAAAGTATAGCAACAAAAAATTAGCAAGAAATAAACTAACACTCAGGTGGGTGACATCAGCAGGCATCATCATCATCAAATGTCAATATGTATGCCCAATAAAGGCAGAGCCTGAGTTGTAACCCAAAACCAGCCTTCTTATAATCTACCACTACATCAATGCAATTTAATTACTATTTTATCCAATATAAACATGCTTGATATAAAAGGCTAAGGTGACCATGAGTTTCACTACATTATGACTCAATGGTGGATAACATTATACAAAATTGAAAAACCAGAAAAATGTTATTATTATTATTTTTTAATAGCCAGGGAATATATTAATCCATTGACATCAATAGGAATGATACCCAAAATGTAGATGCCGCAAGTGATCTTTTGTGGCACATCAGCTATCTGGCTATTAGCATTTGTCCTGCGCCCCCCCTCCTCCCCCTCTCCATGGACAGAGAATTAGATGCATTTTAAAGCACCTTGAATGATCTAGCTTTAAAGCTGTGCCATAAACGAGACTAACTTCTTGAAATGCAAAATGTCAAGCACACTCATTTATGTTATTTTGGGAAATTCTGCCTCTTACAGCATTGGTAATATAAAACTCTGCAGACTGTAATCAAAACCATTTATATGGCTTTTTTTTCTGCAGGAAACCTGTAAATTCCCACAGAAAAATACTCAATGTGATTTCTGGTCAACAAAGGTATTTGTTGAATGCATTTGTAGCTATTGTAGAACCTCTTGCAGACAAACTTAAGGAGGCCGGTCAGGTGCCCAGTTCAATTCAGTTCCCGAAGTGAAATTCGCTGAGAGTCTGCAGGACAGATGCACAGAACAGTATCCTGATAGCAATCATTAGGTGAATGTCTCTTTGTTCTTACTATTCCGGTAAAGTGGTTTAAAATAGCAATAAAAAGTAGGAAAAGAAAAGCTTTTTTTATCTAGAAAAACTACATTGAAATAATACCTTACTGTTGCTTTTTCTATTGATCAAAAGGATGCAAAAGAAAACATACAAAAGAAGATAATACTGAGACAAGTAGTGAAAAAGAAGTGAAAGCAGTCAGAAAAATGCAGGCTGATGAAACAAGATAATCACAGTATACCCCAGCTTCACAGATACTTTCTGGATGCCATAATCAACTGGTGAGGATGGTACAAGCCAATCGTACAATAACAGCACATAATATCAAATGGTAATCAGAACCAAACTAAAGAAATATGGTTTGCAACCTCTTTGTACAGTACATCATTACTTCTGCAACATTCTAATGCAAAATAGGCAAGACATATAGCAAAAGTGTGTGTGTGTACATATATATATATATATATATATATACACATACATGTGTGTGTGTTATACATACATACACACTATATATACACAATACATACATAGGACATGATAACAATGTTCTGCAGTGATCCCCTGCTCTTAGTCATCATGTGACCTTCTCCAACTCCCGCATAAACAGATTACAGAAACTAGCCAAACACAAAACTATAGACGTGCAGTAGCGCACAAAACTGAGGCAAATACAAGGTGCCCCCAGTTAGGATGATTTTGAGTCATGTTTCGCGATTAAACTCACAGCAGTTTTCAATCATTTAGTTCCTAATGACCTGTGTAATGAAATGATCTTCTTCACTCGCCAAATGTTTCAACTTAATCACCTTGCATAGGCTTTAGGGTATTATTTTCATTCATGAAGTTTAATGGATAGTAAAGCTTACTCCACTGCCCCTCCCCTCCAGTGTGTTCCATCTATCTGGTTACTGCCAGTGGTCAACTAATAGCCAGGGGCATCTACCAAAAGTCATAGTACGTGGACAACAAGTGCTACCATGCCCCTCCCCCCCCCCCCCCCCCCACTCCCATTAAATGCAGAGCCAGGGGAGGAGAGACGTTCAATATTGAAAAAAAGAATCTTAACGTCACTACTCCCCAGCCACAAACTTTCAGGGTATTTGATAAGTGTAAGAGTGCTGCATGTGGTTTACGGGCCATCAGCTGGGCACCAGTGATATACACAACACTGCTATTCTCAGCATATTACAGCAATGTCATTCTTGGACATTACAGCTGTCTCCATACAATAGCAATGCTTGGCTCTGTCAGCACTTTCTGTGTATTAGAGCATTGCATGTATCTGTCTAACACGTTGTTTCATATATCCATTATCTTTTTGCTCATACTTGTACCCATTTATTCACTGATATCTGTGACAGCCTTGTAATGCTAACTCAAGGACCAAGTTACTGTTATTCCTATATTGCAAGTTACACAATTTTCTCCCTACTTAGTTAGAGCAAATATAAGTTTCCTGATGGGACAGCGGACAAAAAACATTTGTGCACTTTCATTTGTTACACGTATGTACATTGGTTGGTCTCTTTAAAATGAAATGCAACTGATCAAGCTTAGTTATACATAGTGGTTTCCAGCCTTCGATTACTTAATGCTAAGATAACCCACAATTCAGTGTTTAGTTGTGATTTATTAGATAGCGATTATCTCGTGTGACATAAAAGGCTTCCATGTTAGTTGATGGAATGCCTAGGTAATGACAGGCTCTACTATACACAAAAAAACTAAACTAAATCTACTACACCTGGAGATCATACAATAAATAAATCAAATTTCATAATCTCTACAAACCTGAGTAGCTTGAGCTGCACTTAATAGAATGACAAAGCTAAACCAGATTAAACATCAAGAATGTCAACAATCACATGTCAGAGCATATGTATACATATGTCCATTGTATAAAACATATGTTATGACATTAAAAATAATCTGAATATTTCTGAGATATAATCACATTCTCTCTTTCATATGTAATTCTTCCTATAACACTACTGGTCAAATGTATAGATTGTAATGATGAAAAGTAAGTAAAGTGCAGAAAAAAGGGGAAAATGAAATATTATAACTAACCATCTAGTGTGCTCAATCTAAATAAAAACAAATCAAGAATGTTTTGTTCTGATTAACAAATATTTGGAATTTTAGAAATAAATTACATAATTAAAGATGTGTCCTTCCTTCAACCATCTTTAATTCCGACAAGGGCCCTCTGTTTCATCAGACAGGGACTGACACATTCTCGCACCATGTGGTCTCCCGTGGTACACATGCCACCCCGCATATCTGTTGGGTAGCCTATATACCACTGTAGTTACGTTCGGTGCACAGAATCATGCGTCTGTGACAGCCGTGCCACACATCTTCTGTATGTTATGCATTTAAACACACTAACGCACAGGAAGGCTGGTGAAAATGGTCAGTGCCTGATACAATGAAGGGGAAAAAAAACAATACATTTAAAAAGTCAGACTATCCCCATTTCCTTATTCCTTAACTAGCACCGATGCCAGACAGCTTTGGCTGGTTTCCATTCCAACAATAATACATATGGAGGATGGCCACAAAAAAACAGTGTGCAACAGCCCCCTTCCCAGAGGTTACTACTCTGTTGGAGGGGCCATTTGAGAGGCAACAGGGGCTGGTGGGTTTATTAATAAAATTTCAACACCTGAATTGACAATTTTGCCACCCTAGTGGTCCAAGTAAAATGGACAAAGGTCAAAATGCATTTGGTTTTAAATAGATAACTTCTTGTTTTGTCACCTATCATTGTTTTAAATACATAGCATCAAAGCATTTGTCAATGCATGTAAACCATATGTTAAACATGTACATAAACACTATGATGTTTATATGCATTTTAACAAATAAAATGCATTGCAAATGTAAATGAAGGCTGCAGTGATAGCTATGGTATTTCTAGACTCAAGACTGCCTAATTTCGATGCTTAAAGGGTCATTAAAGCTAACATACCAATATGCAAATACTTTTTATGTAGCACCCACAAAAATGCAGCCAAGCAAGTTTTTTTTTAAATGATTATTTTGCAAACAAAAGTAAAGACTTCGATAACTAAAAAATAATGCTAGAAATAGCAAGGAAGGAATTTATGTCATAGATAATACTAATCAAAACTGTATTTATAGAACTACAACATAAAACTTTATGCAATTGAAAGGGTGGTACTAAAGGGGTAGAATGTTGGACTTTTATGTTATATTTACAGTGCAAAGATTTTTCCATATTTCCGCAAACTAAGGCGCACATTCAGTTTGTAGAGGAAGTGTGGACCATGAAGCGAGCTTCATAAAAGAGGCCTAAAGAGCTCTAGTACTTTATAGTCTTTCAGCTTCAGCTAGGTTGATGGTTAGCATTTATGCAAGGATTAGGGCTTGCACTCAAGTTGGGTGTAAGGATGACACTTTCTTTCAGATGTAGGATTTGATTAAAGATATGGCTCCAAACTTATGAAGATTTATTTTACGTTTTTAAATTTTTGTGATTAAAAACCTTTAAAACAATGGGGCACTTGTCTTCCCAGGTTGCCAGGGGTGTTAGATAGAACCCATTTTATGTCTCTTGTATCTAAACTACCTTACTAGTTAGTGCAATGGTGGGTCCAGGACTATTGACCTTCTAGACCATTATAATGGCCTTGTATATAATATGCCACTGATGCTCGCTAGCTCTGAGAAGGCATGACCATGATCTAATGAAGAAAGCTTCATCCATATGCCTTTACATAAATATTTTGCCTTTTAGATTCAGTATTTCAGATTCACATTAAACATCCAACAACTATGTAATAATAGCACTGAACTCAATTCATAGGGGAAAACATAAGTCAGAAAAAAACTAATGGTCTTAAGTGGAATATAAATATGGAATTTTCACATCATTAGTTCTTTAATTCATCTCTATAAAAAACATATGAATATTACTCATAAATTGCAATTACAAGTGACACAGTTCAGTGTTCTTTATCTTGACAGGAAGCTTAGGAAGACAACTGAGAACCTCAGACAACCATAAAACCATCTGTGGTCAGCTTATGAAAGAGGATATCTTTACTTTCAGGAACATCAGACCACTCAGTCTTACAAAACGCTTCATGCTTCACACAAAACTGATCATCTTACATGTACAGTTCATGACATTAAAGGAAATGACCTACATTACATTACAGTAGCAAATAAGCATTCAATGGGAAAAGTAATCATTTCTTTCAAACTAAAATGTCTTGGTAAATACACAAGTATAGGTGATCTCACTTATATTGCCATGTGCTACACAGAAATAATGTTTTACATTTTTTAGATTTTATTTACAACTGTTCTTGTGCATGTTTTCTGAAGAGGGCTAATCTCTTTTGAAGGTGGTTTTATAAGCACTCAAACAATTTTTATGATTGAATGGTATTTCTTCACTGAAGTTAAAATATAATAATATTCTTACTACAGTGATCTATATTGCTTTCAAAACAGTGACAGCATGTAACATAGACACAGAGGCAATAGAAATATAGGGGCTGATTTAATTCAGTTTGAGGTCCTGTAGGAGCCACACGCAATGACATTCCGCAGCGCAGCTTGAAGAGGTGCAAGCAAAAATGAGCAGATATTTCTCTATATTATTAACCTGTAGTGTGCACATCAGGACCTCATACTGAACTGATTCAACCCCATAGAATCTGACAGCAGAAAATAAGCTGCAGGTCAATCTAGTCCGCCATTTTTGCGTGTGTTTGTTTTGTTTTAATATAAGTCTTAGCAATATATTTGTCCCATGCATTCTTTTACTGTATGAGTGGTAACTAGAATTTACAACTTTTTTGAGCAGATAGCACCCTAAATAAGGTATAGAAAACTACCAATGGCAGCTTAGGCCCAATGACAAACGGTTGCTTGTGCAGTGAGCTCCAGGAGCATACATAGTAACAAACATAATTGTACAAGTAAGCCAGGCTTGTGGGAAGAGGGGATGATGGACATCTGTACAGGCAAATCCTCAAAGGCCAGTCAAAGCCATTTGTCTACCCTATTTCTTTACCACATGGGGTGTGATGGGAACCCCTAGATAGCAGCATCACCAGAACAAGAGCTATTTGACTTAGAGTTTGGGAAGAAACAGAGAAAGGCAGGACGATAATACAGACAGTATAAATCATCTGCACTCCCTCCCTACAAAGTGTGATTTTTTAAAACTTTTATAGTAACATCTATGCAGGCACTAAGGACTCAATTGCCTGAACAAGCAACAGGGGTGGAAGAGAGTCTAAAGATGCTGGATGGCAGTATAGCACACCACTATAAAACAACAAAGATGCAAGATAATACAATCGACAAACTGCATAAAACTAGAGGATCTAAAAAATCTGGGTAAACATAATAACCTAGAGGTAAAAGATCTCCCAAAGAACTGAAAAACACCCTACAAGCTGTCTTTTAAGAGCTGCGTGGCGCATACGTGCCCGTTGAGATTTAGTGTTGCAGGGCACACAGAGCTCTTAAGACTAGAAGCAGGGAAACGAGAAACCCTGGGATGTTTAGGGTTAAGGAAAACATTTTAAAGGTAACATGCATCAAGGGTCATTATCAATGCAGTCCCTCCACAAGCAGACAACTTTACTAAGAGATAAGCAAATAACATTTAGTTGGGGATTTCCCCATTCACTTGTAGAGCCACATATTAGCAGATCATACAGTCCACACTCTCCTTCAGGTTTGCCTGATTTTCTGGCTTAATTACAGCCAACAGTTGTGTCTCTCAGAGCGAAACATTGACGTTTTTAATCTAGCACAGCACCCAACTGACAATGGAGCATAAAAGACAGACAGTAAAACAATTAACTTGAAGAAAAGACATAGAAGCCACTGTATGCTGGGTGAGGGTGTCATGGGTTTGCCTAAATAGACTAAAGCTACAAGACTCATTTTGCTAAGAGATGAGAATAACATTCAACAGTGAAAGAACTACTATTTATGCTTGATAGTTGGGTTAACTGGGGTTCCAGTTCTCTCAATAATGATTTATTACATGCATACTCACCACATGGTAATCTTCATTACATATTGTTACCCCAGCTTTACTTTAAGTGATAATGTTTTGTCTCCAGTAACTAAAAGGAAAATACATTAGGTCTACGCTTCCATTAATATTTTGCCAAACAGGGAATCAATAATTTTTTTTTATTGAAAATCACTTATCTTTAAGGCTTTCTATTTGCCAATGTATTGACCAGTAAGCAGAAATTTGGGGTGTCCTCCATTAGTGTTTTGTTAGATACACTATCAGTGAGACAAGAGTTTCATTCTCAACTATGTATTTACTATATAGGGCTACGCAGCATGGAATGTGGTACTAGGTCAGACAATACACATTTTCCCATGATTGCCGACATCCTGGTCTATCCAAAACCTGGCATATTTCCACATGAAATACATTGGATGTGGCATGTCTATGTCAAACAACTTTCCCTCATGACCACTCCCTATTCTGATTTTAGACTGTTGACCTATATTTTGTACTAGTTGTTATACTTAGTTACTTGGTATTAGCATGGGTCCTACCAGTAACTGCCGGATACTGATCTCGCTCAGGAGATAAACTTTAGAGTTGAAAAACAGATATTTCTCAGTGGCAGTATGAGGCAACTTCCTTGACAGTAAAACACAGCAATCCTCAATGCAGGGAAGGGACCTTTCTACTTGAGGAACCAGTAGAGAGACCTTGCAGGGAGATGTCTGTTTATGGATATTTAAATTTTTCAACTGAACATACTCTTGGTGCATTCAGCAATAAATATATGGTACTAAAGATGGTACATACTGTAATAAATGCTTATTACATAATTAATATTCTTACTTACAACTGGAGTGACTATCCTCTAATTAAAAGGACTTAACATTTTCTTCTCCCGTCCTGATCAGGATAATAAAATATATTTTTGTTTAACATCATCATCTACAGTAGTAGCAAACTTTACTATCAGGTCAATGGGCTGGTCAGATTACACACCTGCAGATTTGAGCATTCTCATTCCATCCCTTTAAAGGGGAATAGACCTAAGGGATTTGCATGTAGAGACCAGTTAACTAAAGAAATGTAACAGTTCTTTCAAGGAAACAATTAACCTGAAGTTGTCCTTCGTGTTCTCTGAGAGGCACAAATGTGCACAATAAGGTGGAGTCTACTTAAAATAGGAGATAAAAAAAAAAGGCAGAGAGAGGCCAAGCAGAGGGAAACAGTGATTTCCATGCAAAAACTAAAAAACATAAAACATCTTAATTCTGAGAAATTTTACAAAGTTGTCAGACCAACAACAGTAGAGACTACTTTTAGATTCATACACTAAACATGCCTTTGACACTGTGCTCAGAGGCAATGTCATCAAGCTGAATGGGAGCTGATGGATGCTAGCCAGGTCAATAAAATAAAAGCAACATATGTTAGAGGAACTGGAGACATTGCGTAGTCAAAAAGCAACGTCCTCCACTGCCTTCGAAAAAGATCGGCATAATGTTCAATCCTTAAGATGAAAGTACCTTATACAGTATAAACTAAATAATGCCGAACTCCCTTGGCTATTGTAAGAAACAATGCTGCAATTAGACGCTACTTTCGTCTCAACAAGTGTAAGAAAGCACTAAAATGTACACCTGCTGGTAAGAGCCAAGGCCTTTGCAGCTACAGAGTGGTGTAGTATAAATTATTTAAAAAAGGGGGTGTCACAGACTTTCCTGGCTGCGGCTAACACCACAATTAAAGAAGCACATTTTCCTAGTAAAAATGTACTTCACTTTAAAGTCGTATTGAAGACGCTGCCTTCATTGGTTACCCCCAATTTCCTTTGTTGAACATATATAGAAAATCAGGGGAAAAGAGTGGCAAGTCTGATTAACCCAGATCAGGTGGGTTTCATATTAGGACATGAACGTCGTGATAACACTACAAGATTATTAGGCGTAGTACATTTTGCACAAACAAATTCTACTATAGCATTTGTACTTTCTATAGATGATGAACAAACGTTTGATAGCATTATTTTTAAATGTATGGAACAAATTTTAGTATACACTTGCCTTTGCCACAACTTTTATCAGTGTCTATTGAAATACTGGTGCCTAAACCACATCTGCCTGCAGAGGAAAGTGACAAGACAGGGTTGCCCCATTCACTCTGATTATTTTAATTTTGTGTGTGGAGGTCTTTGCAGCCCATATATGCAGAAACCCAGACATACAGGTAATAACAGTGGGACACTCAGTTCACAAACTTGCTTTCCTCAACAAACCCCTTATGATGTGTTAGCTACGAGTAGAGATAATACTTGCTTTAAATGGCATTTAGATTGTATTCAATATTCAGAAATTCATATGGCAATAAACCTATCCACAATAGTGGCCTTAAACCAGATCCCACTGTTAGAAACAGTTCAAATGGACCTAGTGATTTGGAACTTGCCCCAAATACCCTGGATAGGTAGTGTAAATATTCTTAAAATTAATGTTTTGTCTGCTTTGCATAACTATTTCCAATATCTATATACACTTGTTATTATGGCAGACGGCTTATGTGGCTTAGTATGAAACCAAGGTTAAATTATCATTTGCCAACAATCCCTACAATAAACTGGTTTGTCAGGTACCTGACATAGGCTTATACTATAAAACGACTTATATTCGTAGATTGTGAGATTGGTGGTTTAATGGTTTAACAAAACCATAGATGCAATTTGAGCAGGCACGGGTAGACAGACCACTACATATGTTGCCCTGGAGAGATTCTTCTAAACCTGCTACACAGCTTCACCCTACCATCCTGCAGACTGCATTAAAGTCTTTAATATTAGCTCCCCCCCCCCCCCCCCCCCTTAAATATGGTCTCAAAAATATACATTCCGCCACAGCTATAAATGTATAAATTGCCTCTAGCTTAAACACATAGGTGGAAGGAAAATCTGGCCAAGCACATTACAAAAAAGAGTCGGAGGTTATCTTAACAGAAAGGAAAGGGGAAAAAGTACAAATATAGAATGAAGGATGGAAGGGTACTAGTGGACAGAAACAATAATTCTATTATTTTTTTCGTTTTTAAGTCAGACAAGTATGTGTTGGTCAGACAAGGCTGAAACTAACGGACATAAGTGCTGTGAATAAGGCGCGTTATTCGGTGAGAAAACAGCACTGAGGTCATGAGTTCGATTCCCGACCATAATGTTATCTGTGAGGAGTTTGTATGTTCTCCCTGTGTTTGCGTGGGTTTCCTCCCACAATCCAAAAACATACTAGTAGGTTTAATGTCTGCCATCAAATTGACCTTAATGTGTGTGTGTGTGTGTGTGTGTGTGTGTGTGTGTGTGTGTGTGTGTCTATGTTAGGGAATTTAGACTGTAAGCTCCAATGTGGCAAGGACTGATGTGAGTGAGTTCTCTGTACAGTGCTGCTGAGTTAGTGGCACTACATAAATAAATGATAATGATATGCACCCATGCAGATTTGTGTGATTCTGCCAGCCTAGAGACAGGGGCATTCTAGCATAGGTCAAGTACAGTGTATATGTGCAACTGCAAACGGATGCAGACCAAGATAAGTATGTATGCTGTATATGCCTGAGAAAGCCATATTATTTGCAGAGGGGTCAAGGCCAGCTGCAAATAGAAAATGATGATGGTGGTCTCTGGAACTAGTGAACCACTTGTAATAGCACCACAGAAGCGGATAGGTGCTTTCTTCAACGCTCAGGCATATATTATGCTTTTGTGTGCATGTGTAGGCAAACAAATTGTTTTTGTTTTACACAAGAAAGTGAGTTGTTTATGCTGTATTAGAGATTTTATTTGAAAGTTTTACTAATGATTAATAGCAAATGTGTTTGTTGCAAATAAAACAATATGGTGCAGAGTTGCATGGATCTTAAGACGCATACAGCTCGGTATAAGGGCGTAAATACACAGATATATATTTTTTTATAACTTTATGTAGTGACTGCACCATCAAAAATTATCTTTGAAGTATGTGTTTAATCCTCAAAATGTTTATATAGTGAAGGCACATATTCAGATGTTCCCACTCCCAGATTATAGATTCTGAACCGATTTATATTCTTTTACTGACGCCTGTTGAAGCACAGAATGTTTATGCTTTAAGATACAAATCCATCAATATAAACAGCATTTGGTTCTTCACATATATTTTTTTGATTTAAAGTAACATGTTCAGTATGTACTAATGTGTTAAAAGGACAAAGGTGAGTCAATTGACAAAGAAACATCTGGAAAGGTTAACATAGTGGTGAATAACGAGCTATCCCTACGGGTTCACCCGTACATTTATCCATACAATATCCACATGTCTAGGCTCACCAAGAGTTCAGTACCCAAAGCACCCCATACATCTTCCTTTGCAAAGAACATATCAATCTCCTTTTGTAAATGTATCAAAAACATGAAGTCCCCTGGTAGAGAACTCTTAATTGGCCGACAATATCCATAAAGGAACATGAAACTTCCATTTCTCTAGTCTCAAGGTATGACCTACTGACACTTGTAAATTTTGTTAATAACATTACAGGACAGAATAACTTCATGTGCTGAAAACACAACAGTGTCATGATGCTTCTTCTATTTTGAAGTAGCGAATCTGCTTTTCATGGTGCAAACAACAATAGTTCTAATTAATGCTTCTTAACAGTACAGCTGAAAAAAACAAAAACTAAATACAAGCTTTTGGGATACTAAAACCCTTTCAAAACCTAAAAGTCCATACTAAATAATTTATATATATATATATATATATATATATATACACACACACACACATAGACATTTGTAGATATACTGCAATACAAAAATGTGTAAAGGCAATGTACAGGCCTCAAACTGCAGATCCAGAGTGTGAAAAGCCAATAGGTCTAGCATCAGAATGTACCACATAAAGGTATGTTAAACATAGAAAACAATATGGGTAAATTAACATTTAAAAAAAATCAAAACTGGTAACAGGAGAGTTGTTTTATTTTCATAAATGTCTTCATGAATTAGATTTCAAAACTGTGGTATGCCGCTGCAAGTCTTACAGATTTGAACGATTATGTTTTCTTACTAAGAGCTGTGACCAGCATGATCGGCCAATCATGAAAGGGCTTCCCGTGTCAACAAATATTCTATTCTAAGGGTGCAAGAGATGTAGAAAATTAAAGATCACAAACTTCCATGAAGGTCTGGGTAGTAGATCCAAGGAAGAACGTGAGCAGATATACTAAGTCATGAACCATTTAAACTGGTTAAAATGTGATGTAAAAGTTAAACCCTATAATAGTGAATTAAATCCATCCAAGCAAAATTAAAACCCTACCACTAATGGAAACTTAACATATGTTAAAATATGCACTATTATTTAGAAAAAAAATCTGAATTCAAAGGCAATTTGCCATGTCCAGCCATGAAAGAGATTTAAAGTTTCTGCACCACCTATCAGTGCCTTAAACAGTTTTGAGAGTTAAAGAGCAAGTAAAGCTACTATTTGTCTATACATGAAGGTCTGTGTATTAATGAGCTGAATAATATACACAAACAGGGATTTTATGAAAACAAGGCCAGGAAGGAAACATACCCCTGCAGTGGAAAACCCACCCCTCTTAATGAACATGACCTTCCTCCAACGTGCGCTTACACCGTATTAGAACCACACACTCACGTCTCTTCTTTCCTCAAGCATCTTCCCTGGGACCCCATATATCTGTCTAGCTTCATCCTCTATCAACTATAACTAACAACATCACACTACAACCCCGAATAACCCTACACATCCACTCACCCACAACTCTCTCTTCCATTGATTAAAAAAACAAAACAGCACATGCCCAGAGAACCACTGCACAGAAATTTGAGGGTAGTTCATGTCACTATCAAGTTATCCCTGAAGCGTCATTTGTGATAAAACTACCATTACTACTAAATTGAAATACTAGACACTTCCCTTACTCATGCAGCACCTGATCTTTCGGAGGGAAAACAAAGAACGATTGCTGGACATTATTTATTAATGTAAAAGCTATCCCTGAATCTGAAGGGAGTATCTGTGGAAGCTTTGCATGGCTTCAGGCTTAAGGACTGCTATTACATTGTTGAATCTTTATATAGTTACAGACGTGCTGTCACACGCCAGCCTCCTGTGGCCACCACTTGAGGACCGGCGCGCCTACCCTCCTCCTGATTCTTCACTTACCTCGTCGGCTGTCATGTCGACGGCGGTCCTGCGCTTGCGCAGACCGTCTCGCCTGTTCTACCTGCCTTGTTTTCCCAGTGCTGGTTCTTCGTGTCTACTTCTGGCCTGGAAGCAGCTTCCCTCTTCTCTGCATGGTGTTCGGATGCTAACTATCCAGTGTGCTGCCACTGATCTCTGCTTACCTGTTTCACTCGTTAGTGGTAATTGCTGTGGATCATCACCCACTACCTATCCAGGGTACTGCCGCTGATCTCCACTTAGCTGCTCCACTTGTTAGTGGTATCTGCCGTGGATCATCGCTCCCTTCTCTCTAGTGTGCTGCCACAGATCATCATTCACCTACTGCACTTGTTAGTGGTAACTGCTGCAGATTCCTGCTCCCTACTTCTCCAAGTACATTGTCTCCCAGTATCATCTCATCCTGCCTCTAGAACTACTTGAGGATTACCCCCATCTCTCGTGTCAGTTCTCTATCACGTCTAACTGGGAACTTCCCTAGAGGACTACGACCAGCAGTGTGGAAGCAGCAAAACCCAAATTCCCTTGTGGGGATCCCTGGTGAAAACCTTCCGCTCTGTTTGACTCCGCACATCTGGGTGGAGTCTAGCCAATCACAGTCGAGACCAGCAGGATCTCACTCATCCTAGCGGATTCATGAAACGTGCATTGAAGAACATAGACTTCAAACTGTGGAAATCAATGAGGTTACAGGGATGTCAAGATAAAGCAACAGGAATAGCTTGATCGTAATCCTATCAAACGAGTATCTACATTTTGCCTGTAAATAAATTCTCTGCAAAAAGGGTGTCCACAGTACACAACTTTCAAATAAGGACTGCATATGTATACTTTTATACCAATATTTATTAAATGGATAAGAGTGTTATTAATTAATTATATGGCCAACATTATAGTGTCTCACAAAAAGACATACAGCCGCTCATGACTGTCATTAAAAATGATGGCAGCAAAAATTCAGAAGTTTTGGAGAATTTAAATAACTATGCTTTTTATTTGGCAAAAGCACTCATCTCTCTCAAATTACAGTTTCTAGTTTTGTGTCTTTTATTACTTTTTATAAAAAAAGTATTACCAACTTAACAACTGCAAAACACAAACATTATAGTAATCATCACAACAAGCATGTGAACAAATAATATTCTACCAAATAATTCCACATCCAGCCAACACATTAATTAACTAAAGTAGAAGTCTGATTTTGTGTTTTCAGGGAAAGGCCCCCACAGAATACAATGGGGAAGTCAGGGGATTAATGAACAAAAACAAACCTGAAAATACTGGGAAACAGGTAAATGTGGGAACCTAAGACATATTTGTAGACATGTGTGAGTAGGGTAACAACAAACATGCACCCACAATAACAATATCAAGAAGTGTATCTCCGTTATGATACAGACAACAGAACAAAAGGGGGTTAATACATTGGTGGAGCGCAGACAGCAGGGCAGAAGAGGTTAACTCATGAGTGGAGCGCAAACAGCAGTACACAAGTGTTACCATATGGGGTGAAGATCAGACAGCAGGATAGAAGGGGTTAACACATTGATGCAGAGCAGGCAGCAGGATAAGTGAAAATAGGAAAATGGACAACACACGAAAACAGAGCAGATAGTTCATTAGGGAGGTCAGGGAAGTGTCTTCCCAGTAGTGGCATCCCAGCTTCACAAAGAGCAGTGATTAAATCCTTCACAGTAGCCTTAACTGCAGGCACCATATGTGCTGCTTTACACAGTTCTCCAGCACGCGGCAGAGCTCTCAGGAACCAGCTTGAAAGACTAAAAAAAAGGCCTCTGCCACCTTCCCTTACTTTGGCAGTACTTGACCTCCACAGCCTCTCACACAACTGTTTGTGGAGGGAATGAGACCTCACAGAAACTAGAGTCCCAAAGATGATGTCAACGGTGCTCTGCTTTCACCCACATTGAGCTGTGCAAGAGGCTGCGAAGGTCAAGTCCATTTTGCTAGTACTCAACTAACCCATGCTTTCTATAACACCTCTGCAAGGAGGTGAGGCCGCCATTATAACATTGTCCTAAAGGTATAAGAAGAGCTTGAACTGTGTGCAACGGAATGGGAAGATAACACTTTACTTTTCCAGAGTTGTAGTGTTACTGTCAGGTTAAAATTGGTTCCCATCTGAAAATGTCAATTTTGGTGTTTAGCGGTCCTTTAAGTCGCAATGACAAAAGGTATTGTTCCCGTACGTTTAAATAAAACAAACAAGCATTGCATGAACATTGCAGTACAAAGTAAATCAACTATAAAAGCCAAATAAGCGTAGAATAAAATCACAAGAACCTGCAGCATCAATGTACAGTAGACGATGTCTCATGTATTACCTAATCAAAAGTTTTATTAAAACTGTACCTACAATGCTCTATTTAATAAGTATAAACCCATTGTAAATTTCTGGATTATTTTCAAACATAGAAAGAAACATTAAAAAGAACAGGCTTAACTGAAAGCCTGTGGCATGTTGAGATGAGTGGCTCACTATGCATTCTCTGCTGGGGAGGATTTAAGGCAGCTCCAAATGCTGCTGTTATGATGGTGAAAGGGTTATGTAACCTGAGGCAAAAGAATCCAATCCACACCTAGCAAGCTGCCAAGCCGCAGATTACTCCATGTAAGTAAATACATGGAAAACTCCTAATGAAAGGGAACTCCGAACAGAAAAGTCACGCTTTGCCCGGGTATATCGTTTTTTCCCCTCACTCAACACTTCATAGATTAAAAGGCTCGTGGAAGTTTGCAGCTGGACAGAGAGAAATACACTGTTAAATACATTATGTACACACCATATTTGTTAAGTGTAAGAATATGTTGTTCAATGTCACTAAATGGTTAAAGAAGATTCCCCTCTTAGAAAGCAACCCATGTTACAAGTAGTACAATGAAGACGGCACTAATCAGCCAGCATAAAACCCAACATTTTTCAGAGCTTATTATACAATGGAAAATAACAGTGTTGGCCTCTGTAATCTGATTTACAATAGTATCAGGTTTACAACTCTGTGCGATTGATAAGTCTGGTAGTGGGTTTACCAGGAAAACCTGCAACATGATAACCCGTACATTCATGCAGGATTGGCAGAGATTTTTATCCGGCTGGCTGTGATTTGCTAAAATTCTGGAGGTTACAGTAATTTACAGATCAACGTCTAATGCTGGCGGAAACTGAACAAACAAATTCGGTTTTTTTGCTTTGATCAGTTTGGAGAGTATCAGTTTAATGACAGAAAAGGTCTATAAAACTAACTATTTACTGTGAGTGCTTGCTGCAAGACTGCATTTCCTAAAAGCACCATGTGCAATTCTAGTTTATTCCCATAACAGATATGGGCAATTACTGGAGGATTGATCAAAAACCATGCGCTGACTGACAGCAGGAGCAAGTGAAATATAAGAAAAGAAGAGGAAGTACATTTCCTCCTCCACGGGGAAAGGAAATATGTTCATGAGGGATGGACGGACTACTTCTACCTGTGCACAAGCATAAAGTGTGATTAGCTTGCAGTGGCTTCTGGCAAGGTGGTGTGCATGGGTATCCCCCCCCCCCCGCCCCCATTTACTGGTGGATTGGAATGCAGGGAAATTCTACAAAAGTAAAAGATAGACTTACATTGGTTAGTAAATAGTAAGTAAGATACAAACTGTACCAGAAACCACATATAGAATGTACTTGTGGCTTTCAATATTAAGCATTTGTTTTAAGCACTTTGGAGAATGGTACTTTTAAATTATGGAATAGAAGAATCAAGTTATCACTTACCAAACTCCAAGAATAAGAGCCAGCTCTTCTGCACACAAGTCAGGCATCTGGAATTGATCTGGATCTGCTAGCTTGATTTTATTAAGCACCGTGTCATCCTGTAACTCATGATTCTGTGAGTAAAAAATTCATAATTAAAACTGTCAATGTAACACGCAACACTTCTTGTAGATTGACTATAGCTAAAGTAGGTCAAGCGTGGCAACCCGTGGCTCTCTAGCTGTTATGGAACTACACTTCCAAGCACAAAATAGAGATCGGGCTTGGACTGGCAATATCTGCTGGAACTTGTAGTTCCACAACAGCTCAGTGTTGCCTAACTATGTTACACAGTCATTGCCAGTATGTTATATAAACAAATGCAAACATATTTTGTCTAACTCTGTGTGTTTGTGGGTAAGCTTTAGTTTCTGTTTAAGTCTGTAGCAAAATTCTAATGAAGACAATTCAATCAGTGTGGCCTTATATGCACAATAATTCTTGTGTAAAATATAGACATTTAAGAGGATGCTTTATTCATTTTTGTCAATAGTATGCTCTCCTATTTGTTAGTAAAGTTTCTAATTCTTGATTGTACCTCAATTAACTATATTTGAAGTTCTACCCAGTTATGATAAGCACACTTTATTTATGGTATATTACATATTTTATTCTTTTTGCAGCATGTCACTCATCAATTAGCGCCAGTGATATAACTTACCACTTTTTCCCATTGATTGCTTGTGACATGCTATTTATTATGGTGCATTATACAAACTGCAGTAAAGTATAACATAATTATGCGGTTTTGAGAAAAAAGGCTGGTGGTTCAGTAATGCGATTTGCAGACCGCCACAGACTGAATGCTTAATAAAATTATCAGATGTGCTCATCTGGGAAGTACAGGCCAAATGATAACTAGCACTGGGTGCTCCTGGCAGCCCTGGACGTTGGGTAACAATGTAAACATTTTAGGTGCAACTTATCGTGGTAAGTTTAATATGCCAGTATGCAGTGCCCCTGAGTGTTATTGCAAGTTAGCACTTGTAGAACTACAAGTCCCAGGTGCCACAAGTGTATACTAAATGTGTCTCCCATAAAAATTCAACAGTGTTGAGAGAACTTTACCTATAGATGAGCTTTTTTTATTTGGAGAGACTTGCAATGAAATAACCCCTACACTACAGTGCTACATTATAATGGTAAGAACCAAGGAACTTTGTATAAATGTGTTGGATACAAATGTGTATTTGAAATTAGCAATTACAAATATAATAATATACTAAATACTAAATGTAAAATGTAAACTATGAAGTAATTGTTTTAACTGTATACAAGCAATTCTATATATACTGTTTTTTCTTAAATAGCAAGTTAAGTACATTTTAAGCATGCATCTGACATACTCAAATGGAGAGGGTTGAGATGGATTCAGATGTAATAAAATGGTTTATAATGCAAAAAGTACACTGTTTCTATTGCGTTTGGCTGAGGTATACAATGCAATTACAGAACACTATCTTTAAAGCAATTTTAACTACAAAATACTCAATTTAATTTGGACACCAATTTTATTTTATGTTGGATTATATAACTATCAGGCAAGGCAGCGAGTAGAACTGTTAACAATGCATGAAGTGTTACAAATATAAAGAATAAACAAGGATTGGTCTTATAAATAAAGTATGGACTGAAAACAGATATGTTTTCTTTATTAGGCAATTCCCATGATGCCTAGTGTGATCAGTGTAGAATAATGCCCAATCTGTGGAATTTGCAGAAAAGATGTATCTAAATTCTTGATCACTGCTATATCTTTGTAGGCCAATCAAACTGTAATAATATAGTGTATTTTCTGCTAGAACATGTAGTCCAAATACGTATTGAGTTCCCATATCACTGGCAAATAAAGTGCTGAGTAGTGCATTTAGAAAGATAATACAAACAGACAATATGTTAGAAGGTCGTCTTTTCATGAAATCCTATGCAAGGAAATTGTTAATTAATGTATAGCATTATTAGCATTAAACATATAAAATAATTCCCCTAGTGAAATGATCATGCATACAAATCTGTGGCTTATAACCTCTGGGCAATGCTGCTCCTAAGTTGGTATCTTGAAGAGGACATTTCTACTGTTTTTTTATATTCGCTAGAAGTTGTTTTTTAGCATTAATTTCTTATTGGCATACATTGTAAATAACAAAGTCAACCTCATTTCTCTCAATTTCAGTCAATTTAAATCTGACGTTTTTATTTTCATTATTATGCTTAAAAAGGACTAGCAACCGTATGCAGCTGCATAAACACATTTTATTGAAAATATAACATTAATCTATTTAATGTATCTCTTTTTTAATGGTGGGCCATAACCGTGCAGATAAAATAACATTTAGTATTCTGCCACCAGCAATCTTTTTATGAAAAAGTCAAAGCGATGAAGAGGAAAAAAAAAAAAAAGAAGGGGTTGGGAAAAACACCCAGTAGTGTGGTAGTGAAATGGTTAATGAAGATGGAAACACAGATGGATTATTTTTTTTTTCCTACCTTGGGCAAGTTCTCTACAGGGGTTGGATCCGGCGTCCGTCCATTGCGTAAGAAGGAATCTCCTTCCCTTTGCACATCTATGATAAGTTGAGCCAAATCGTTTTCCTGAAATCGTGTCCGTTTTCCCAAAGCACCTGCAGGAAATGAAGACACAATTCACATCAATTTACTGTCTGTCAGGGAAAAGTCCAAGCTCCCAGCTTCTCTTTCTTTTCTTTTTCTTTTTTTGCTTTGCTGAACAGGAGAAAGAAAATGCCGCTATTGAAACAGTTAACCCTTCCAGCATTGAAAGGAGAATGTATGGTGCATGCATCCAAAGACATTGCAGGTGACTACCACTGTTACTTAGTCACTCTGCAGCAATGTAATGTTTCTATAGCGCTCACACCTAATAATTCTGTGGGGACTCTCCTACACAGCACAATGAGAGCACAAGCTCAAATAGTCCTTTGTTTCTAAGATGTCATACTTCCAAAATTTAAGATGCTATTAGTGTGGTTTTTTATGAAGACTGGCTTTTTGTTTAAAAATAATGATCTTTTTACAGTGTCCTTGTCCTGTGCACGGACTGATTTTATTTCTGCAAAAAAGATGCTGATAGCAGGCAAAAATAAAGGGAATGAAACTTGCTTATATGATTCTGTAGTGTTAACTGTTAGCTCAGCAATCATGCAGCTTTGTAATCTGGAACATACACTGTGATGTTCAATGCCTTTCTAAATAGCCGGATATTTATAATTAGGAAAGATATGAGTGTGTACATACCTATACACACACACACACACACACACACACACACACACACAGGAGGGCAGGAGGGAAGACACATGTGCGCAGCTATCATATGTTATGAGAGGTGAAGGGGGGAGAATAGTTGGGTTAGAAGGAGAGAAGGTAGGTTTAGATAAAGAAATTGGTTTTGAGAGCCTATTTGAATCTTTGGAGGCAGATGGAAATCCCGATTGGTGGAGGGAGGGAGTTCCGGAGGAGGGGAGCAGCACTGGACAAGTCTGCGAGGTTGAAGTGATGAGGAGGGGTGGTCGGTCATTGGCAGAAGGGAGAATGTGGGAAGGAATGTTGAGAGAGATGAGGCTGGAGATGTAAGGGGAGGGGGGTTGGGAGATGACTTTATAGGTGAAGGTAAAAGCCATGAAAGGAGAGGGTGGTCTACAGACCAAAGGAGTTAAGGGTTTGTAGGCGGAGATGGTGGTATACAGCGTCAAATGCAACAGAGCGGTCCAATAGGATGAGGAAAAAGAAATGAACTTTAGATTTAACAGCAAGATCATTAGTGATGTTGGTGAGTGCAGTTTCTGTAGAGTGGAGTGGACGAAAATCAGAGTACAGTGGGTCAAGGAGAGAGTGGGAGGAAAGGAAGACGGTAAAGTGGATGTAGATAATCAACAATAAGCTTTTGGATCTTCCTGGCGAAGGGTAGGAGAGATGGGGCGAAAGCTGGGGAGATAGTCTGGGTCTAGGGAGGGTTTTTTGAGTATGGGAAAGGCGAGGGTATGCTTGAATGATGAAGGAAAGAAACCTGCTGAGAAGGACAGGTTGAAGAGGTGGCCAAGATCGGAACAGGCTTTAGGAGAAAGGGAGTAAGGAAGACAGGAGGGATTAGGGTCTAGGGGGTGGGTAGTGGTGGTGGGGGTAGCAAGAGAATGGATCCAATTTCATCCCTAGAGACAGGTGAGAAGTAAGAGAAATTGGATGATTAGAGGAGGAAATGTGGGGGAGGGGCAGGAATGAGAGGAGCCTGATGGAAGGTTATTTCCTAGTGGATGGATTCGATTTTGGATGTGAAATGGATTGCGAAGTCGAGGGCAGAGAGAACTAAGGGAGGGCAGAGAGAACTAAGGGAGGGCAGGAAGGCGGAAAGGAATAGAAGGTAGGCAATAGACAAGGTTGGAGGACATCATAGATTTGAAATAGGCTTTTTTGGACAGAGATAGGGCAAAGCTATAGGAGGAGAGTATGAATTTGAAATGAAGGAAGTCAGCATGAAAGTGCATTTTCTACAGTACCGATCAGCAGGACAAAAGCATTTTTTCAGGTGTCTGGTGCTTTTGAAATACCAGGGTTGAGGCATGGATTTAAAATGACTAGCAGTGACAGCCAGGGCAGCGGAGTTCAGGGCAGAGGTGAGGGTGCTGTTATAAGGGAAATTGCGAGGTCAAGACATGAAAGGTTAGAAATTGGGGAGATAAGCAAGTCCAGTGAGGAGGAAACCAGTATATCAGTATATTATAGCATCAAGGTTTCACTTTGTGAATGTAGTCTTTGGAGTAAAAGGTGGTAGGGAAAGATTTAAAAAAAAAAAGGGATAATGGTCAGAGAGAAGGAACAGTGAGTTTGTGAAATCAGAGATTTCACAGCGATGAGTAAAGACCAGACTGAGGGAGTGGCTACTGGAGTGGTAGGGTGACGAGGAGGTCCATTGAAAGAGGCCAAAGGTCAATAAGAGAGTAGTTTAGAGGTAGCAGGATCAGTGGAAAAATCAATTGGGATGTTGAAGTCGCCCAAGAGAAAGTATGGGGCATCTGGATTAGCAGGGAAGTTGTCAGGTTCCAAGGAAACATATGGGGGAGGGGAGTGAATGTGGGGCTTGGCAAGGAAGGGGGGCAACAAAGTACGAAACACACAATTGAGGAAACACTAAAATAAATATCACATACCTATAAGTAGAAAATCTTTTATGCAAAAGTTTTATGGAAATCAGAAAGCTAAAATGTAAATAACTGCTCCTGCAGTGTATTAAAAATATGTATACTAGAACATATCTGTAATATTCCGAAGAAGGTTGAAAATCATAACATTCCAGGTTTTTTTTCAAAGTATCATAATTATAACCCTTATGACTAAAGGCCATTGAACATGTCGGGCTAGACAATAAAGATGGTGATAGGTTTTTAAAGTTGGCACAGCAAGAGACCTTTTAGTTTTTCATCTTAAATGCATTAGTGCTGAATGGTGTCAATGAAGGAAGTGAGATTACTCCATACTTTAAATATCATTTAGAAAATATTTTTTAGCAATTGCATTAAATAATGGTATATTATATTTGATTTAGTATGCTTCTTAGAATAACTGTTATTATATTAATCTTTGGGTACTGTAGAAAATTAGGTTTTAACACATATGTACTTTTTTTTTTTATAATGTAAGATTAACATCATTTCATATTATGGATATGTTGTTTCTTCGTTAAAAATATAGGGAGTGCTCTTTCCAATGAGATCTTAATATAACCAATGGATGTGTTGCTTTATCAATGTGCATAGCCATCGTATTGACTTGACAGGACAATTGGCAGGTCTTACGCTAATTGACTGTTGTCTATTGGTAATATTTACTGTTTTATTTGCTCATATTCCCTAGATAGATAGTCCATTTTACTGATTTTGTCTTCATCGGCTTCATTTAGTATTTCAATGTTATTCACTATTTACTTATGAGATAATGCTTTGTTCTTTTATTCGTTTTTATTGTTGCTATTCATGTTATTAAGTTTCAGTACATCATTTAAGCAGAATCGTAACACACTGCCATAACGTAAGACTGGTACCAATGTTTTAAAGTTTAAAATTTGTCCAACTCACGGCAGACACAACTTCAGCACCCTGCTGGTGCTTTCTCATTTCATTAATAATATTAATTTTGTTTGGAACAGACCACAAGTTGTTTCAAAGGCTACAAATAAGCTAATACTACATTTTTGCAACACATGTTGTTTAGTTTAGCTATTGTTTTGAGGTTTACATATATTTAAGAAACATTTGCTGCTAATGTAGTGTTAAGTTTCAAATATTATTGTATTTTCTCGATTATTATGATTTTGCTTGGAACACATCAAAAGCTGTTCCAAAGGTTACAACTTGACCAATATTATTATATTTAAAATTTTCAGACTGTTTAGACAAACACACCTTCATTAGTCTGTTGTTGATTCATTTGTAACATGGACATCGCTTGCACACATTACAGGTCATTATAATAGTAAACAAATAAATAAAAATTGCAGTTGTGAAATATATTTGCCATATTTAATTATTTCCAACTATACATATGATGAATTTTCATTTATTAGAATACCTGCAGTTAGGATGCACATATATTAATCATGAATAATATAAATTCTTTCTACTTCTTCATTTTTGTATGCAGTAAGTTTGTTATATAATAATTAACTACGTTCACGAGCCGCGGCGGTACTCCGCATCCTGGCGTGATGTAGCAGCCGAGCACGTGCATTAGTTACAATTGACTGTTATGTTTGTGGCATAGAGTAGGAGGGTGTAGGGACATCCTCCATCTCCAGGGGGAGCTCTCGCATGATTCTATTTGTTCATTTATATATTTATACATATTCTTGGTTTATGATATTACCTATGCTAGTCCCAAGCTAGTAATTAATTAGTAGCCTCCTGAGGCTGATTGTCAGCCCTGTTCTCCTACTTTCTGATTTGTCCATCAAAGTATTTAAGGCAGTGAGGACTGAGCTTCACTGCCGATTATAGTCCCTGCTCCCAAGCATACTTCTCCTGCTGTTTGTGTTCCTGCTGTCTTCCGTATTTCTGTTATTGACCCTTGGCCTGGATTTTGACATTGCTGATTTGCCTGTGACCCTGACCCCTTGCTCGGATACTGATGCTGCTGATTTGCCTGTGACCCTGACTTCTTGCTTGAATATTGACTCCGCTGATTTGCTCGTGACTCTGTAACCTTTGCCTGGATACTTGATTCCTCCTCTTTGTAATCACCTGCACTACAATCTCAGGTTATCAGCTCCTACTACTAGAGAACAAGACCTGGGGGCATCTGAGTACCTGTGAGCGTGTCTAGCTCTATGGGAAAGGTGGCTGCTAAACCTCTGAAGCGGTTCTAGGAGTTGATACCTGGGGCGAGAGCCGTAATAACTACATTATTTTATAAATGATGTGATTCAAACAGCTCTTTTGGTGTAAATTCTAAAGATATGCAGATATTTTCTTATGAAATATACATCTGGAATATGACTGTTTTCCATTACTGCATATTGTTCTTAATATGTAAAATACTACATGAATGTTTGTTAATCATCTCACACACATGTATTAATCAAGTCACAAGGACACAAGTTGGAATGACCTAATCAAATAGGTAATGTAACTAAAATAAACAATAATAATTATTACAATTTGTCTGAAGCATAACATACATTTAGGGTTTACATTTACAAAATGGAAAAAGTGTAGACACAACACAAAAAGTTTCCTCTTCTTTTGTGGTAATAGATGTTTACTTTTGAGTAGCTGTGCAAATAAAAGATTATACAAGTAACTCTATCGATTAGCACACCAACAGAGTATGCATATACATCTATATATCTACATATCTACACATATATATATATATATATATATATATATATATATATATATATATATATATATATATATATATATATCCATACTTCAATCCATCCTAAATGCTGCTGAAAGACTGATTATTCTTCTCTCACCGCTCCACATATGCTACATCACTTTGCAAATCCCTACACTGGCTCCATGTGTCCTCCAGAATAAAAATCAAATTACTCATCCTTACCTATAAACACTACCCCTGCATACATTTCATATCAAAATACACTCCCCCCTGCTCTCTTAGCTCTGACCTGTGCCTTGTCTTGTTCCCGGTAACCACCTCTCACTCCCACCTACAAGACATCTCCCGTGCTGCTCCCCACTTATGGAATTCCCTGCCATGCTCAATCAGACTTTCCCATAGCCTTCAAATCTTTATACGCTATTTGAAAACCCATCTATTTTTAGAGGCAACCTTATCCCTAATAACACTATTCACACTAATGCACCATCACAATTGTCCCAATCTACACTCTGAGCCACATTTGCTCCTCTTGTTTCAGCTGTGCCCACTTCCGCTTAGAATTTAAGTTCTTTAATGAGTCTTTCATACCCTTTGTTTTTATGTCTGCATTTATTTTGCTTACCTTGTATGTCCCTGTTTTATGTATGTACTGTTTTCCCTACTGTACGGCACTACAGAGTACTGTTTCGCCTTACAAGTCTACAATAGTAATAATAATAAGAGTGTTACTTGCTAAATAAAGACTAGCCCCAGCATTGTGCTTCATACTGTGCCCAAATGCAAAAATTATTTAATGTTGCATGGTAATATTTAAATATAGGATTTAATACAGTAGCAAAAAGAACTGGCTGGTTGATCTAGTCTGACAATTTCAGTGCCTACATTTTTTATTTGTCCCTGTTTTTTATTTTCCTCTTTTTTTTTATGGAAAGTGGGGTAGGGGTTTTAGTTAAAGGTCCTAAAAACAGCTTTATGTATGCTCCATACATTAGCATTTTATAATTATTTAACTGTATGTCTTTCTACCACCTTTGCTAGATAACTGTTCCATGGATGTATCTCTATTTATGTAAATAAGTACTTCCTGAAGTAACATTTCAGTCTACAACAAAGAGCCTCAAGGGGGCTGATGAATTATGTACTTAAAAGGGGGTTTGGAGTTTATGGGGTGGTCGCAGTGCCATCAAAAAAACAAGAAACTTGATTTTTACACTTCCTCAGCCCATTCATTTTAATTTGAAGCCTTTTGCTTCATCCAGAAAGAGCATAGAAATGTGCACGAATACTACTAATATAATCAATAAAATGTACAAGTGTGTTACTTAAAATACCCCAATGATTTATTTAAGATAAAAATGAGGCAGCATTATTTCTGAAAAAATGGAAAGATTACAACTGATTGGTCCATTGGCAGATGGAAAGCAGGACTTTGAGGGGACATTTTTAGTTTTGTCAACATGTACATTCCTATCATGGATGACAATCTTATAAATCGGTGTGCAATTTGAGTGCGAAAAGGCACTTAAAGAGTAATGGGTTAGTGAACCTGTGTAATCACGCAGTGGTGAGTCAGACAAGCGCATTCATATAAAAATGTTTCTTTATCAGTTTATAAATGACCGTTAGAATATTAGTAGTCATCTTGTTGGGAAAAAGTCAGGGTATTTTGTGATTTATTTGAAGATGTTATGGAAACTGTAAGTCAATGTCAGAAATGTCTAACTATTTTTTTTTAAAAAAATCATATGGGAGATAATAATGCTGACATAGCAATTCCCTTTCATATTTTTCATTCTTTAATAAAGTCTAAATCTTAATTTAACTATATTAAAAATGCAATAAACATAATGTGCATGCTCACCTGATTGTGTTTGTCTTGGCAGATTATTGTCATACAGGTGCAAATACCTTTAGACAGAGAAATGTAATGCTGCTATATTACCAGGAACATGTGACACACAAGACTCTGCTCCTTCTAGGAAGTTTTGGGTACTACACTTCTTTCTATCAGCAATTTATACTACAACGGCAAACCTGGCCAGGGCATCATGATCATAATGGTTATATTTTCTAATTACTCCATCTGTATTTGTATAATTGAAACATTCACAGACACACAAATATATTGCTCTGGCGTTTTAGTCCACTATCCCTTTGCTTCTCTCTCATACTGGGACAACTGGGAGTGTGAACAGGGTCCAAATATCAAAAACGTAGCCAAGAGAAGGTACAGGGATGGCATACACGAGTTACTCAATTTGCTGTCAGATGGCATATAAATGATGGCTAGCATATGCTTAAATTACCCAGTAGTAGAAAGTGTAATATAATGTTGGCATCTTATGGTCCCATAGACAAGTAGCACTATGAATTTTTGTCCTATTTTTATAAGCTTGGTTCATCATCATCATCATTATTATTTATTTATAAGGTGCCACAAAATGATGCCGTGACAGACAGTCGGTACAACAAATCATACAGAAACTGAATCATACATAGAAACAGAATAACGACATTGACGGAGAAGGTGCAGACATGAGACAGAGGGTAGAGAGGGTGCTGATCAATCTAGAACTAGAGGGTAATGCTTAGACAACAGGCGATAGAGGGACAGGATTGTAGCTGGTAGTGTGCAGAGGAAGTAGTATCAGGTGAGTGTGGGATTAGCTATAGTGAAGTGGTAGATTTTTAGGGAGTACATCTGTGTAAACAGCCACCTAACATTCACGCCTTCAAGACATTACCTGTGTCTTATGTAACTCCATACCACACATCCCCCAAATGTCAGTCTTTTCAAGTAAAAGGTTGTAGTGCAAGACCCCCCCACCTCTACCCGAAGCCCTGAGGAATCTTACATGCATTCGTTTTACCCAGGTCTCTGCTGGCAATGTAACACAAAGCCGGCAAATTAATTTTGTTAAACTACCTTTCACAAGGTGGTAATGTAGCTTTAAAGTGATGCTAGAATACTATAGTGTCAAAAGTACCTCTGTATGGAACAAAGTTGTCATAAACACTGGAAATACAGAAATGACACATCACTACATGTATAAGTATGCATGTGTATATGTTTAATTATATAAATACACCATATAAAAAGAAGACTATAACAAACATGAAAGACACAACAGTTTTGTAAAGAGAGAGCATGTTGATCTGTTTAGGTGACAACACTGTTGCACAATAGCACTATAAAAGGGTGGGCTGAACATGATACTAACATTTGGTTGTTATTATTGATTTTTTACATTCTAATTCTATCATAAGCATTCTAACAAATGAACCCTGTCAATGGCTAACACTGAATGACGCACAACATAACGACAGAATGCCTGAAGACGAAAAACTGTGAGACGATGACACAGATTGTTTTAGAAAAAAAGGATTAGATGACAAGATAAACGTGTTTGAGATAGAACATGGTTATGGTAACTATTTCTCAATCGAGGCTTTCCAGATTAGCGCTTGTTCTAACACTAAGCCTGACGGATTGTTTCATCTGACCCAAGACTGTCAATTTTAATGTTTGACGCACACCTGTCCTCTATCAATTATAGTCAATCAATTATAGTGATTTTAACATCAACTGCCTTAATGACTTCAGTGGTTAATTACAGCTAACACTTCGATATTGCTCTGTTGAAATTTTGTTTATGGTAAATATAATAACATTGTAGACTTCATGTGCAATGCCCAATTAGCAATTCATGCAAAACCTGATATTTAACCGAATATTGTGCAATCAATCTAGTACTGTATGAAAACTAGAAAAAGTGATCTTGCCATTTGCCTGGTATGATGCATTGCTGTAGGAGAAAAGAGATACTGCTATGTGTAATATGCGATACATCTATATGTGTCATCTGTGATACATCTATATGTGTAATATGTGATACATCTATATGTGTCATCTGTGATACATCTACTGTTATGTGTAATCTGTGATACATCTATATGTGTAATCTGTGATACATCTACTGTATATGTGTAATATGTGATACATCTATATGTGTAATACGTGATACATCTATATGTGTCATCTGTGATACATCTACTGTTATGTGTAATCTGTGATACATCTATATGTGTAATCTGTGATACATCTACTGTATATGTGTAATATGTGATACATCTTTATGTGTCATCTGTGATACATCTACTGTATATGTGTAATCTGTGATACATCTACTGTATATGTGTAATATGTGATACATCTACTGTATATGTGTAATATGTGATACATCTATATGTGTAATATGTGATACATCTACTGTTATGTGTAATCTGTGATACATCTATGTGTAATATGTGATACATCTACTGTATATGTGTAATATGTGATACATCTATATGTGTAATATGTGATACATCTATATGTGTAATATGTGATACATCTACTGTATATGTGTAATATGTGATACATCTATATGTGTAATATGTGATGCATCTACTGTATATGTGTAATATGTGATACATCTATATGTGTAATATGTGATGCATCTACTGTATATGTGTAATATGTGATACATCTATATGTGTAATATGTGATACATCTATATGTGTAATATGTGATACATCTACTGTATATGTGTAATATGTGATACATCTATATGTGTAATATGTGATGCATCTACTGTATATGTGTAATATGTGATACATCTATATGTGTAATATGTGATACATCTATATGTGTAATATGTGATACATCTATATGTGTAATATGTGATACATCTATATGTGTAATATGTGATGCATCTACTGTATATGTGTAATATGTGATACATCTATATGTGTAATATGTGATACATCTATATGTGTAATATGTGATACATCTATATGTGTAATATGTGATGCATCTACTGTATATGTGTAATATGTGATACATCTATATGTGTAATATGTGATACATCTATATGTGTAATATGTGATACATCTACTGTAAATATGTAATGTTAGCGACTGTAAATTATCAAATGATTATTGGTTTATCTGAAGTTGAATTGCAATCTAAAAAAAAAAGCAGAACAATTATGGAGGTTTCTATGAAGATGAGAGAAACTGGTGGAAAACTTTGGAGGTGGTGACGAGTGACACAGTCCATCCTCCCCCAAAACCCGCTCTGCTCTAAGGAGCCTGTGCATGCACAGTGAAGCCCTACATCGGCTTCACTACACCTCACTGAAATGACAGTGGCAGGAGCAACCACCATGCATGGAGTACAGTGGCTATGAGCCAGCCCATCCCTCTTTTACGGCACCTGTAGCAGCTACACCCCCTGCTATGGCAGTAGTACTGCCACTGGGTGCGTTCATAAAGCTTTATAGACCCTAGAGTACAATAGAGAAGCAAAGAGGCAAAGCATGAGGGTGAGAATAAACCTTAGACATTCCTCCGTCACTATTCTCACACATTCTGCTATTTATCAAGAAAGTCGTCGCTTTTGTGTGAAATAAAGTTTTCTAGGAAACAAAGTTTATGCATTCAACCTGTTACCTAAGCATATCAAGTACACATTTGGCATAACACTCTACAACAAACTGAGTGCACTACAAATTGATACGTACTAAGTATGGATTCCTCAGGTACTGATGGTAAAATATTCAAAACTACAAAATATTACTTGTGTCATATGCACTGTATGTATATTATTCATTCTACAGGCCTAAATTATTTCAGACATTACAAGGAAGACACACTCCAATAACTCCTCATACAGCAACAAAACAGGTCTAGTCAAATAGAGCTTACAACTGAAATGGTGCATGACAAACAGACGGAGACAGTCTGGAAAAGGAAAAGTCCAGATTTTGCAAACGTGGCCTTCATGGAGAAATTCTGTTCTTAAGAGGAAAGTACCACTGCTTTAGAAATATGATTCTATAAGAGATATGCTATTATAGTCAAAATTATCTAGTTCTGTTTTATCAACTTAATATTATAGTAACACAATACAGGTAAAATAAATACTATTCACGTACAAAGTGAGTGCAATTTTTTTCTTTTGCAGTTTTGATGTATAAATACGTTGGCCAAATTTCCATGGATTTTAAAGACATTACCAGACGAAAGTAAAAAAAAAAAGGAAGATGTGAGAACAGAATGCAGGATTTGCAACCATTGCTCTTCATCGGTTGCTCTGGTTATTGCTTTGTGAGGACCTCCTTCATGAGCTTCCTATCTAAGCCTGTGGGAAGTTCATGGGAAAGAAAACTTTACAATGTCACAGTTTGAAACCTCCCATGACTGCTCCAGGCACCGCACCTGCCACTCTGCTGCCTGAAGCATTAACATTAAGTGGTACTGTCCTCACCCCTTATACAAAGTACCATAAACATTTGTATATGAGTTGTATGTACTGTAAAACACAAATATTGTCATTGTGAGCATGATTAGAAGTGTGAAAAATTAGGGGAGATGAAGTTGGTGCTGTGCAGGTGCCCCTGCAGAGCACAATTGCAAATCATCCCAATGTTCTGTCTATGGCAGGTTCTTACAGCAGCAGTAATTACTATATGGTTGCTATGCAAGAGCTCCTGTATAGCAACCTGATTTATGAGAGGCCTCAGAGGTAAACAGCTGTAAAACTGCAGAAGATAGCTAGCTGGAATGTGTATATCTATTTTAAATAAATGCTCCAGTTAGCTTTGGGTGCACACTAGGGATGAGCGCGCTCGGATTTCTGAAATCCGAGCCCACCCGAACGTTGCGGATCCGAGTCGGATCCGAGACAGATCCGGGTATTGGCGCCAAATTCAAAAGTGAAACTGAGGCTCTGACTCATAATCCCGTTGTCGGATCTCGCGATACTCGGATCCTATAAATTCCCCGCTAGTCGCCGCCATCTTCACTCGGGCATTGATCAGGGTAGAGGGAGGGTGTGTTAGGTGGTCCTCTGTGCTGTTTAGTTCTGTGCTGTTTAGTTCTGTGCTGTTTAGTGCTGTGCTGTTTAGTGCTGTGCTGTGCTGTGCTGTGCTGTGTTCTGCAGTATCAGTCCAGTGGTGCTGTGTGCTGTGCTCTGTCCTTCTGAGGTCAGTGGTGCTGCTGGGTCCTGTGCTGTGTCCTGTTCAGTCCAGTGGTGCTGTGTCCTGTGCTCTGTGCTTCTAAGGGCATAGTTATTTCCCCAATATTCCCCTGTGTTTAAAAAAATAAAAAAAAGTTTTTTTTATAAAATACCAAAAACTACTTTAATATTTTTTAATTACCACAAAATTTTCACAACCAATCCTGCAGTATAAGCCCATTGGTACTGCAATATTACCAAGTTCACACATTCAGCAGTAAAAGTCCAGTGGTACTGCAATATTACAAAGTTTACACATTCTGCAGTATCAGTCCAGTGGTGCTGTGTCCTGTGCTCTGTCCTGCTGAGTTCCGTAGTGCTGCTGGGTCCTGTGCCGTGTCCTGTTCAGTCCAGTGGTGCTGTGTCCTGTGCTCTGTGCTTCTAAGGGCATAGTTATTTCCCCATTATTCCCAAGTTTGTAAAAAATAAAAAAAAAGTAAAAAAAAATAAAAAAATTAAAAAAAAAAAAAAATATATAATAATTATAACCAAATTTGCAAAACCAATCCAGCATTATAAGTCCATTGGTACTGCAATATTACCAAGTTCACACATTCAGCAGTAAAAGTCCAGTGGTACTGCAATATTACAAAGTTTACACATTCTGCAGTATCAGTCCAGTGGTGCTGTGTCCTGTGCTCTGTCCTGCTGAGTTCCGTAGTGCTGCTGGGTCCTGTGCCGTGTCCTGTTCAGTCCAGTGGTGCTGTGTCCTGTGCTCTGTGCTTCTAAGGGCATAGTTATTTCCCCATTATTCCCAAGTTTGTAAAAAATAAAAAAAAAGTAAAAAAAAATAAAAAATTAAAAAAAAAAAAAATATATATAATAATTATAACCAAATTTGCAAAACCAATCCAGCATTATAAGTCCATTGGTACTGCAATATTACCAAGTTCACACATTCAGCAGTAAAAGTCCAGTGGTACTGCAATATTACAAAGTTTACACATTCTGCAGTATCAGTCCAGTGGTGCTGTGTCCTGTGCTCTGTCCTGCTGAGTTCCGTAGTGCTGCTGGGTCCTGTGCCGTGTCCTGTTCAGTCCAGTGGTGCTGTGTCCTGTGCTCTGTGCTTCTAAGGGCATAGTTATTTCCCCATTATTCCCAAGTTTGTAAAAAATAAAAAAAAAGTAAAAAAAAATAAAAAATTTAAAAAAAAAAAAATATATATAATAATTATAACCAAATTTGCAAAACCAATCCAGCATTATAAGTCCATTGGTACTGCAATATTACCAAGTTCACACATTCTGCAGTATCTTGTGCTACATATAATGGAGACCAAAAATTTGGAGGATAAAGTAGGGAAAGATCAAGACCCACTTCCTCCTAATGCTGAAGCTGCTGCCACTAGTCATGACATAGACGATGAAATGCCATCAACGTCGTCTTCCAAGCCCGATGCCCAATCTCGTAGTACCGGGCATGTAAAATCCAAAAAGCCCAAGTTAAGAAAAAGTAGCAAAAAGAGAAACTTAAAATCATCTGAGGAGAAACGTAAAGTTGCCAATATGCCATTTACGACACGGAGTGGCAAGGAACGGCTTAGGCCCTGGCCCGTGTTCATGACTAGTGGTTCAGCTTCACCCACGGATCTTAGCCCTCCTCCTCCTCCCCCCCCCTACAAAAAATTGAAGAGAGTTATGCTGTCAGCAACAAAACAGCAAACAACTCTGCCTTCTAAAGAGAAATTATCACAAATCCCCAAGGCGAGTCCAAGCGTGTTGGTGGTTGTCAAGCCTGACCTTCCCATCACTGTACGGGAAGAGGTGGCTCGGGAGGAGGCTATTGATGATGTAGCTGGCGCTGTGGAGGAACTTGATGATGAGGATGGTGATGTGGTTATTGTAAATGAGGCACCAGGGGGGGAAACAGCTGATGTCCATGGGATGAAAAAGCCCATCGTCATGCCTGGTCAGAAGACCAAAAAATGCACCTCTTCGGTCTGGAGTTATTTTTATCCAAATCCAGACAACCAATGTATGGCAATATGTAGCTTATGTAAAGCTCAAATAAGCAGGGGTAAGGATCTTGCCCACCTAGGAACATCCTCCCTTATACGTCACCTGAATAACCTTCATAGTTCAGTGGTTAGTTCAGGAACTGGGGCTAGGACCCTCATCGGTACAGGGACACCTAAATCCCGTGGTCCAGTTGGATACACACCAGCAACACCCTCCTCGTCAACTTCCTCCACAATCTCCATCAGATTCAGTCCTGCAGCCCAAGTCACCAGCCAGACTGAGTCCTCCTCAATACGGGATTCATCCGAGGAATCCTGCAGCGGTACGCCTACTACTGCCACTGCTGCTGTTGCTGCTGTTAGTCGGTCATCTTCCCAGAGGGGAAGTCGTAAGACCGCTAAGTCTTTCACCAAACAATTGACCGTCCAACAGTCGTTTGCCATGACCACCAAATACGATAGTAGTCACCCTATTGCAAAGCGTATAACTGCGGCTGTAACTGCAATGTTGGTGTTAGACGTGCGCCCGGTGTCCGCCATCAGTGGAGTGGGATTTAGAGGGTTGATGGAGGTATTGTGTCCCCGGTACCAAATCCCCTCGAGATTCCACTTCACTAGGCAGGCGATACCAAAAATGTACAGAGAAGTACGATCAAGTGTCCTCAGTGCTCTTAAAAATGCGGTTGTACCCACTGTCCACTTAACCACGGACATGTGGACAAGTGGTTCTGGGCAAACGAAGGACTATATGACTGTGACAGCCCACTGGGTAGATGCATCCCCTTCCGCAGCAACAGCAACAGCTGCATCAGTAGCAGCATCTACAAAATGGCTGCTCATGCAAAGGCAGGCAACATTGTGCATTACAGGCTTTAATAAGAGGCACAACGCTGCCAACATATTAGAGAAAATGAGGGAAATTATCTCCCAGTGGCTTACCCCACTTAGACTCTCATGGGGATTTGTGGTGTCAGACAATGCCAGTAACATTGTGCGGGCATTAAATATGGGCAATTTCCAGCACGTCCCATGTTTTGCCCACACCATTAATTTGGTGGTGCAGCATTACCTCAAGAGTGACAGGGGTGTGCAGGAGATGCTTGCGGTGGCCCGCAAAATTGCTGGACACTTTCGGCATTCAGCCAGTGCCTACCGCAGACTAGAGGCACATCAGAAAAGCTTGAACCTGCCCTGCCATCACCTCAAACAAGAGGTTGTGACGCGCTGGAACTCCACCCTCTATATGCTGCAGAGGATGGAGGAGCAGCAAAAGGCCATTCAGGCCTACACAGCCACCTACGACATAGGCAAAGGAGTGGGGATGCGCCTGAGTCAAGCGCAGTGGAGACTGATTTCCGTGTTGTGCAAGGTTCTGCAGCCATTTGAACTTGCCACACGAGAAGTCAGTTCCGACACTGCCAGCTTGAGTCAGGTCATTCCCCTGATCAGGCTGTTGCAGAAGCAGCTGGAGAAAGTGAGGGAGGAGCTGGTAAGCCATTGCGATTACAGCAAGCATGTAGCTCTTGTGGATGTAGCCCTTCGTACGCTTTGCCAGGATCCGAGGGTGGTCACTCTTTTAAAGTCAGAGGAATACATTCTGGCCACCGTGCTCGATCCTCGGTTTAAAGCGTATGTTGTGTCTCTGTTTCCGGCGGACACAAATCTACAGCGGTGCAAAGACCTGCTGGTCAGGAGATTGTCCTCTGAAGAGGACCGTGACATGCCAACAGCTCCACCCTCATTTTCTTCCACATCTATGGCTGCGAGGAAAAAGCTCAGTTTTCCCAAAAGAGGCACTGGCGGGGATGCTGATAACATCTGGTCCGGACTGAAGGACCTGCCAACCATTGCAGACATGTCTACTCTCGCTGCATTGGATGCTGTCACAATAGAAAAAATTGTGGATGATTACTTTGCTGACACCATCCAAGTAGACATGTCAGACAGTCCATATTGTTACTGGCAGGAAAAAAAGGCAGTTTGGAAGCCCCTGTACAAACTGGCTCTATTTTACCTGAGTTGTCCCCCCTCCAGTGTGTACTCGGAAAGAGTTTTTAGTGCAGCGGGGAACCTGGTCAGTGAGCGGCGAAGGAGGTTGCTTCCTCACAACGTTGAAAAAATGATGTTTATAAAAATGAATAATCAATTCCTCAATGAAGTACAGCACTGCCCTCCAGATACTACAGAGGGACCTGTGGTTGTGGAGTCCAGCGGGGACGAATTGATAATGTGTGATGAGGAGGAAGTAGACACTGTAGGGGGAGAGGAATCAGAGGTTGAGGATGAGGACGACATCTTGCCTCAGTAGAGCCTGTTTAGTCTGTACAGGGAGAGATGAATAGCTTTTTTGGTGTGGGGGCCCAAACAAACCAATCATTTCAGTCAAAGTTGTTTGGTAGGCCCTGTCGCTGAAATGATTGGTTTGTTAAAGTGTGCATGTCCTATTTCAACAGCAGACCTCTCAACTGCAGCTCATCCCTCCTCTGCGGGGATAATGTCTCCTGTGCTCTGACACGTCACTCTGTGTACTCTCAGCCTCAGGATCTGACACTACAGCTACCATGCCTCTTGTAGCAGCCCTCACTCCAGGGCCTCTTCCATGTGCAGTGTCCCCCTCTCTCTTGGGTTCACTATAGTGGCATGGAGTTCTCCCCCTCATCCAGGGCACACATTCCTTGCCCTGGCTCAGTCACCACGCTCAGACTTCCAGGCAATGCTGGGGGAGCCTGGGAGCTTCCACCCCAGGTCCCCAGCTACAACTCTCCTCTCCTGTGTCTTCTCTCTCTTTCTGACACTTGAAAGATCGTGCCTTTAAATGAAAAAGTCAGTCTTGATTGCACGACTATGTGCAAGTGCAACAGGGACATTTTTTTGGGTTTACAAAGTCAAACAGTAACACTACGACCCTGTCTGTCTGGGGTCTGTCAATGACGAATTGTCTGGAGCATGTTTTGAGGAGGTATTGTGGCCCCGGTATCAAATTGGGTACCGGGGCCACCCCACTATGCAGTCCAGATACTTGTTTGGTGGAATTCCGACACGTGGAGGGTTTTTTAATTATATTGTGGCCTCGGTACCAAATTGTGTACCGGGGCCACCACACTACGCAGTCAAGATACTTGTTTGGTGGAATTCAGACCAGTTGAGGGTTTTATTATTATATTGTGTGGACCACTCTATCTATACCACACTACAACTCTATACCACTCTATTTCCTACTTTAATTCTATTTAATTCTATTTCCTACTTTAATTCTATTACTAATTAATTAACATAAAGAGGAACCAAAAAAACCAATTTTACCAAAAGTATAATATGACTTAGACTTACAAACACTACACTTGAAAGATCGTGCCTTTAAATGAAAAAGTAAGTCTTCATTGCACGACTATGTGCAACAGGGACAGTTTTTTTCTTTACAAAGTCAACTAATAACACTTGGACCCTGTCTGTCTTTAACATACTTAATGGGATCTCAATGACGAATTGTCTGTAGCATGTTTGGAGGAGGTATTGTGGCCCCGGTATCAAGTTGGGTACCGGGGCCACCCCACTACGCAGTCCAGATACTTGTTTGGTGGAATTCTGACACGTGGAGGGTGTATTTATTTTATTGTGGCCCCGGTATCAAGTTGGGTACCGGGGCCACCCCACTACGCAGTCCAGATACTTGTTTGGTGGAATTCTGACACGTGGAGGGTGTATTTATTTTATTGTGGCCCCGGTATCAAGTTGGGTACCGGGGCCACCCCACTACGCAGTCCAGATACTTGTTTGGTGGAATTCTGACACGTGGAGGGTGTATTTATTTTATTGTGGCCCCGGTATCAAGTTGGGTACCGGGGCCACCCCACTACGCAGTCCAGATACTTGTTTGGTGGAATTCTGACACGTGGAGGGTGTATTTATTTTATTGTGGCCCCGGTATCAAGTTGGGTACCGGGGCCACCCCACTACGCAGTCCAGATACTTGTTTGGTGGAATTCTGACACGTGGAGGGTGTATTTATTTTATTGTGGCCCCGGTATCAAGTTGGGTACCGGGGCCACCCCACTACGCAGTCCAGATACTTGTTTGGTGGAATTCTGACACGTGGAGGGTGTATTTATTTTATTGTGGCCCCGGTACCAAATTGTGTACCGGGGCCACCACACTACGCAGTCAAGATAGATAGATGCGTATCATAGATAAAGTACATTCAGTGGTGTGGGGCAAATTGAAAAATATTCAAAATGCACTGACATTATCAAAAACAAGAGGTTGTCACATGCTAAAACTCCAACATGTATATGATGGAGAGGATGGAGGAGCAGCCGTATGTGTAGTGTAATGCAGACCTGTTGAAGGTTTTTTATATATTTTATTGTGGTGCCCAGTGCCCACTCCTCTACGCAGTCCAGGTACATTTATTGGTGCGAATCAAACAAGTTGATGGTTTTCTTATTATATATATTGTGGTGACCCACTCCTCTACGCAGTCCAGGTACATTTATTGGTGCGAATCAAACAAGTTGATGGTTTTCTTATTATATATATTGTGGTGACCCACTCCTCTACGCAGTCCAGGTACATTTATTGGTGCGATTCATAAAAGTTCAGGGTTTTTAAGATATTGTGGTGACCCACTCCTCTACGCAGTCCAGGTACATTTATTGGTGCGATTCATAAAAGTTCAGGGTTTTTAATATATTGTGGTGACCCACTCCTCTACGCAGTCCAGGTACATTTATTGGTGCGAATCAAACAAGTTGATGGTTTTCTTATTATATATATTGTGGTGACCCACTCCTCTACGCAGTCCAGGTACATTTATTGGTGCGATTCATAAAAGTTCAGGGTTTTTAAGATATTGTGGTGACCCACTCCTCTACGCAGTCCAGGTACATTTATTGGTGCGAATCAAACAAGTTGATGGTTTTCTTATTATATATATTGTGGTGACCCACTCCTCTACGCAGTCCAGGTACATTTATTGGTGCGATTCATAAAAGTTCAGGGTTTTTAATATATTGTGGTGACCCACTCCTCTACGCAGTCCAGGTACATTTATTGGTGCGAATCAAACCAGTTGATGGTTTTCTTATTATATATATTGTGGTGACCCACTCCTCTACGCAGTCCAGGTACATTTATTGGTGCGATTCATAAAAGTTCAGGGTTTTTAATATATTGTGGTGACCCACTCCTCTACGCAGTCCAGGTACAATTATTGGTGCGAATCATAAAAGTTCAGGGTTTTTAATATATATTGTGGTGACCCACTCCTCTACGCAGTCCAGAAAGATACCTTGTTGCAACGTTTTGGACTAATAACTATATTGTGAGGTGTTCAGAATACACTGTAAATTAGTGGAAATGCTTGTTATTGAATGTTATTGAGGTTAATAATAGCCTAGGAGTGAAAATAAGCCCAAAAACTTGATTTTTAAACTTTTTATGTTTTTTTCAAAAAAAATCCGAATCCAATACCTTAAATCCGAACCGAGACCTTTCGTCAAGTGTTTTGCGAGACAAATCCGAACCTCAAAAATAACGAAAATCCGGATCCAAAACACAAAACACGAGACCTCAAAAGTCGCCGGTGCACATCCCTAGTGCACACCCTCTTAAGCATTTATTACAGGGCTTTGCTGTATATTCCACAGGGCCACCTGTCACCTGGGTGTATGCTGCATTATTATGTGAATAAAGCATGTTTTCAATGAACACTATTCTAAAAAAATATTTATTTTATTTATTTTGCATGAGGTACACAAAGACATGTCCTATATTTTTCACCTAATCAGTCTCTTATAGGTGTCCTTACAAGTTACAGGAATGCATGCACAAACCAATATATTAAAGGTGTCACCCATTTAACCAATGATAACTGAAATGTGAATAATCTATCTTTAATTAAACCGCAGGCAGAAGGTGAAGTTTAAGAACTATGTGGACTATATACACTCTCCCTTATTGTATTTGCCTCTAAAGATTTAAAGGGCTTCTCCATACAGCACATTTTATTTAAATAGTGTGCTTGTCAAATTAAAAAAATTAAATAATATTAAAATAAAAAAAAAAATGGATTGCACATTACTTTAGCTCTGCCAACCATGTAAATGGCCTAAATACAAGTAGCACTAGACCGTAACATTACTCTATAGTAGTGCCGTGCAGCCAGAAGGACACGGTATTACTGGCAAAGGACACTAATCACACTTTTAGTTAAAAACTATCTGTATCTTATCAGCTTTGTTCAGCAGCTTTACATCTATTTTCCACTTCAGTTCCCCTATGACAAGGATACACACTGTGCATGTTACCTGCTTAGCAACACTGCATAATGTACAGATGACCTGATGGTTGTGAGAGTGTTCTGTTTGAGTGGGAGCAGTGGGAATCTGTTAGGGAAAAGAATGTCGGGACTCCTGCACGAGAGTTCTAAATGGTGTTGGGTCAAGACAGAAAAAAAGGTTTTATTTCACATTTGGATTATGACGAATGAAGACAGATTTTATTTTATCTTTAATCAAGTGGTGAATAAGGTTTTGGGGAGAATACTATTCAAATAATTTTAAACAATATTTTTTACTGTTTTGTTATAATGGGCAGAAAATTTATGGACCTGTGTCCATTATTGTGGTGAATATAAGGTTAAGAGAATGTTTGTGTCGGGAATCACACAGAAACCTCTGGATTGAAATAGTAAAATTTATAATGGAGGCAAAGAATCTAACGGAGAGAACCCCCGCATGGAGCTATCCCTCCATAGGTCGCGGTTCTCCATACACGTATTGTGAATGCTGTGGAATGCACAAGATAGCAAATAACCCGGAACTCTCTGGCATGAGATCAGGAACTCATTGTTGTGGACGGAAAAACAAGGAACAAACTGGTGTGCATGGAACAATGAGGAACACACTGATATACCTGGAATAACCAGGAACACACTGGTGTGTATGGAACAATGAGGAACACACTGGTGTGCCTGAAATAACCAGGAACACACTGGTGTGCCTGAAATAACCAGGAACACACTGGTGTGTATGGAACAATGAGGAACACATTGGTGTTCGTGGAATAACGAGGTACACACTGGAGTGCGTGGAATAACTAGGTACACACTGGTGTGGATGTAATACCCAGTAATACACTGGGACATAATATGCAATAGAGCGGAATTTCCAGGAACACACTGAAGGAGCCAGGAACCAACTAATCAGGATAATTGACTAAATCTACTGGCACCATCTTGCTGTAAGATGCAAAAGGGAGTTGGAGAGTCGAATGGGACAGGAGCAAATTTTATAAATATAGTGAATAAGCACACTACTGTGCATGCAAAAGAAACCAAAGATGGCGCCTGCCCTCTTTTCGCAGACACGCTGGTGTTGGAGGAGGAGAAGGAGATCCCTGAAGCGGCATATGAACAAAGAAGAGGAGCACGCCAGACACCATTATGCGCATCTGAGGATTTGGCGTGTAAAAGATTGTTTCTTAGAACACACTGTTATTAAGAAAACAGAGAATGCTTCCTCAATACCACTGTATGTTAGTAAACAATTAAGTAGAAATAGCATACCACACCCCCTACTATGGATTAGGGAACCATGTATTGTATGTAAAGCTCACATAAGCTTGTTGTACAAATAACCAGGAATTTTCTTACTGTTTTTGATAAATAATCAGGCAAACAGTACATTTTACTTTCTATTCAGGGTCAGGTTAAAAAACTAGGAATCTTAGGTTAAATAACTAGGAATCTTACATAGTTCTATTATGTAATGCTTATTGAGTTAAGTTTTGATTATCAAACCTATCAGGACCTGTGTATGGTATTGATGGTCCATAATAACCATTTGTACCACTGATTATTGATTCTTTTCCGAAACAAAGTATATACATATTTTAAATTAAATGTTTTTATTAGTTCCATAACTTGTTGTGATCTCATTCCCTTAGGTTATTGGAATTTAACTTACAAAAGTCTTGCTTTATTATTATTATTGTAGATATCTAAGGAGCCACAGTGCTCTGCAGCACCGGACACTAAAAAAAACAGTACATACATAAAACAAGGACAGACAAGGCAGACAAAATAAATGCATATCACATTATTTTGAAAGAAAATCACCGTCCAACAGATCAGAAAGTTGGGATGATGACTGACCAGGGTGTTTTGGTGATTTCTAGCAATTTTGAAACACATTAAGTGGTTTCTAAGGGTCAGAACAACCCAAATGTTACAAGATATTACAGTCTGCGACTTTACAGAAACCAACAAGAAATAAATGAATACTTTTCAATATAGTGTCCCATGATATGCTGAAAATATATTAGGTGGAATTTCAGGGAGGAGCCCAACAAAATGTTACAAACCTTAAAATTACTTCTTAATAAATAGTATCTTAATTAAGAAATATTTTATTGTGAAGCATCATGCATATATTTTAATAACTAAAATCCTTAACCATACTAAAAACAAATGCACAATTTCTCAAGCACGGTTTGAAAGAAACCTTTAGTGTTCATAAAGCTCTTTAAAAGTATATCACTGATGAGATGCTGGTGTCTCTGTACATTTTAAAGCAAAATACTGTAAAGTGCCAGAACATTTCTTTCCAGTTTTGCCATGTTCAATTAATGTCAAACATCATAGGATTTACCCCCATGCCTTGGCTGAAGCTTTGGTTGTGCTGTAAAGGGCAGTATTAGAAAGACTTTGCAATTAACCACAACATTCCGTTTGTAACACATCCAAAAGATCATTTATACCCACCCTTATGTAAACACTGAGCGTAAAGGTAATTTCAGCAATAAATTATTAATATAAGTCACATTGTATGAATAATAGTCTTGGTGAACATGACATCTGGAAAATTAAGATTGAAAGCATGAAATAGGGTTTATGTTTATTAGTCAAACTGTTAACATAAAAAAGGTCTTTTGTGCTCCAGACAAATTGTATAACAAGCTTTAGTGATCATCATTAGAAAAAGGAAGCCAAGCAATGTGGGGTCCCATTTATAACGCTTACTCACTATTTATTAATAGAGCTGCACAGAGACTGTTTGTTCATTCACATCAGTCCCTGACCCAGGAGAGCTTGCACACACACATGCACAGACACACACAGTTAAAACATCAGTCCCTGACCCAGGAGAGCTTGCACACACACATGCACAGACACACACAGTTATAACATCAGTCCCTGACCCAGGAGAGCTTGCACACACACATGCACAGACACACACAGTTATAACATCAGTCCCTGACCCAGGAGAGCTTGCACACACACACATGCACAGACACACACAGTTATAACATCAGTCCCTGACCCAGGAGAGCTTGCACACACACATGCACAGACACACACAGTTATAACATCAGTCCCTGACCCAGGAGAGCTTGCACACACACATGCACAGACACACACAGTTATAACATCAGTCCCTGACCCAGGAGAGCTTGCACACACACATGCACAGACACACACAGTTATAAGATCAGTCCCTGACCCAAGAGAGCTTACACACATGCAGAGAGACACACAGTTATAACAACCAGAAACTAGGTTGTCAGTGCAGCCTGGGAAGCACTAGGCATCTACCAGGCATCCTATTGCTGTGAGGTACTAAATTTTTTAGCTGACATAGCAACTAATCAAATTCTCAGTCTCTGTACAATAAAAGTGTGGTGTAAAGAACCCCTATCTATTATGGAGATAAAAGGGAAACATTAACAACAACATATATACAGGTATTAAAATCAATCTATAATTAGACCAAGCACGCATACATTCTACCCAATAGCTATTCACTCTTAATTATAACCTGCTAACATTGAGGTGAGGGCTGCACATATATATGTGCCAATTCCATGAAGATGCAGAGACTTTTATAATAGGTACCTGTTAGATACTCTCTAGCGTGGATAGCCATTAATAGGGTAGGCATTATATTTACAAAATACAGCTTTTCGCAGTATTAAACACATTTTAGAAAAAACTAGATGACAAATCTGGCCATTTCTTTTAATATAAATAAAAAAGTAAAAAGAAAAATAATAATGAAACACCTCTAATCTAATCTAAACCAATTAATAAAATAATGAATTAAGTAACCAGGGGTTTCAAAGAATTTAAATGTGTAGATGCTGCACCAGCACAAAAAACAATAGGCAGAGTTTTTATTAAAAGATGGGTAGAGTGTGACCTACCTTTTTCTTGGGCATGTACGGTGTAGTTATGTTTTGTTTGTTTGTTCCAGTAGCTACCCAGTTTGAGTAACAGCCTAACTGTAATGTGTACTTATTAATACATAGGTCAGTCTGGTCACATGCATATATTATTTTCTGTCTTGGAATTTTTTATATAATGTCTTAGGCCACTTTTGGATGAGAAGCTGGCGTGGGCTGCCCTGTTGTCTAAAGACATTTACGCCATCATTAAGAGCTAAGCGGGAGATTTTTTGAGAGTGGATTAGACTTCTTACCGTATGATAATGTGACACAAGGTTTCTGCCAGTACATTGTATGCCCACAATCTTCTTAATGCTCATGAATACATCCTACTTGGCCAGAAGATGGCTAACTTCTATGCGTGCCTCTTTACAGCAAATCAGGAAAATCGACTCTTACCTGTTAGATTAATTTGCAGCTTGGCCACATTTCTGGCTAGATTCAGATGTTCCTTTGCTTTCTTGTAGTCATAGTAATAAAGACATACATATCCACACTCTAGATGGAGTTGCACAAGTAAGTCTTGAGCCTCTTCTTTCAAAAACAGGCTTTCAATTTTTGGAACTAAAAGAAACAAATGTAGAAATATTTACTGACTGAAGGTTATCAAAATGTTTTATTCTGCAGGAATAGATCTCAAATGAAAATATGAATTATTCAAAAATAAACAAACATAATTTCTGAAGTATATGGTGAATTGAATAACATCATATAAAACATTTTAGTTATGAAGAACGAAAAAATGGATGATATCCAGATTATTCTTCAATATGTCTAGGACCACATCATTAATAGGTTATTGCAATAATGTCAGTTGCACAGATAAGCAAGCATTCTTTATAAGTAAAACGTTTGAGTTTACATTTATTCTTATCAAAATCTCTAAACTGAAATAAAAATTTCAATCTTAAAATAAGTCAATGAGTCTAGGGGGTAAATGTATCAATATGCGGGTTCTTCAACACCCGCGTGTTCAGCCTCTTCCGCGATTAAATTTCAAGCGGCGCTGCATTGTAACGGTTTACTTCCCTTTACAATGCAGCGCCGCTTGAAAGTTAATCGCGGAAGAGGCTGAACACGCGGATGTTGAAGAAGCCGCATATTGATACATTTACCCCTAGATGTTATACGTAAAAAGAGTATTGCAAGAACTTGTTGTTTGATCAATGTAACTTAACCTTTACACTGTTTTTAAAATTGAAAAATCTCCTTAATAAAATATGTTTTAAAAAAAAAAAAAAAAAAAAAAGAAAAAGAGTATTGCAAGAACTGAGAATAGCGCTTGCACACCATTAAACACATTTCTGCAGATATAATTTCAGTCGATTGGATAAAGGCTAATGTTATGAGAACTATAGACATGTGAGTCTTGCATCATTAGCAGGTAAATTAATGGAATAATTGTTTTGAAAAAAAGCAATTGTTGACTATTTAGACAAACTAATTAAGAGGACCAGAGCAGTATGGATTTTTATTTTTTAACACTAGAGTGACAGATCATGGAGCATCAGTGAATATAACTTTATATTTTAGCAAGGCATTTGATATGGTATCCCATGATAAATAAATTTAGAAACTGAATTAGATAAAAGATAAAGGAATGGAACACGAGACAGAGGGGTAGATTTAGCAAATCTTCTAAAAAAAGAAAAAGTTGAGGTGTTGCCCAAAGTAACCAATCAGATCCTAGCTATCATTTATCTAGTAAATTTAGAAAATAATAGCAAGAATAGTGATGGGCAACCTGAAACACGTTGGAGTCACAAGGTACAGACCTCTAACCTTTAAAAGGGCCACATATTACCCTCTATCTCAGAAATAACTTAAAACAATACATTTAATCAAAGAAATAGACACTTATCTGCAATAACAAAGCAGGCATTTTAAACAAGTGTTACAAGCTATAACTAACAAATATGATAGTAAAGCAGGAAGGATCTGGAGTTTAAAGATGAAGGCTTGGAGGGTCGAATGTGGCCCTAGGGCTACCTGCTGCCCCTTACTGAGCTACAATCTGATTGGCTGCTATGGGCAACACCTCCAGTTTTCCTTGTTAGAAGGTTTGATAAATCTACTCCAGAGTGCTGTAGTTAATGATATAAGCTCAGTTGAAGGACCGAAGTCACATAATATAATAGACCCTTATATAATAATAGAATTTATTTGACCCTTGGAGGATTGCGAATACTACAAATAGAGAATATACCTTTCACTCTAGAGTACATGATACCCAATCCAGAAAAGATTACATCCTAACTGCAGACAGCCTTTTGCCCAACGTCCCAAATGCACATATCCACCCCATACTAATTTCAGGCCACACTATTATAGAGATTACTCGAAATAGATATATGAACCACTTATGGCATTTCCGTTCATATCTCACTCAAGGCGAAGTTTTTAAAATATACCTTGAAAGCAAATGGAATGAATTCCTGGACGACAACATCAAACAGTGGGATACCCCAGTGCTGTTATGGGAAACATCAAAGTGTGGTACTGAGAGAATGACTTATAGATTATCACACAAAAAAGCAAAAAGATTACAAAAACAAATATAATGATTTATATAATAGAATGAAAGATATCCATATTCGTGATCCTACCAATGGTAACTTGGATATATATACCAAAAATAAGCAAATCTTAGAAAACCAGGAGAAGCCCGAAGAGCGGTAGATTTCACTAAAAATTATTTTTTTTAGGTGGGGAAACAAATCTGTTGAAAAATAACACATATAACAAAGCAACAATGTAGAAAACACTATGCAACCAAAATAATAGACCCCTCAACTGGAATATACTATACTTCACAAAAGGATGTTTCATAATTATACCTCACTGTATGATGCCACGGTGCAAGATAATTACCATTCATTGTTAAAAGAAACAAAACTTCCTGTACTTACTGCCCAGCAGAGGGAGCGCCTTAATCCTAAAATTACAGAAATTTAAGTTTCAAGAATCGTAGTTTCATTACCATCCCATAAATTTCCTGCACCGGATGTTTTGAGTGGTGACTACGGGAAAATATTGTGCCAACCTTAACCAATCTACTACAAAAAATACACAAGGACAGCGTCGGACTGGCCCACCGGGATACCGGGAAAATTACCTTTACTGCCACACCCCCTTTTAAAAGTAGGCGGGGCGGACACCCTGGGGGCCCATTGTCCTCACCAGGAAGCCCGCTGTCCTCTCCTGGCGTCCCCGCTGCGATCGCATTTGAAAGATGACTGGCTGTCATCTTTCAAATGTCTAAATATAGTATCATGGGTGGATCCCTCCTTATAAAAAGCCAATCAATACTCACCTCGGCTTGCCCTGACAAAGCCTTATAGCGAAACGATCATCAATGGACGCCGCACTCGCTGTTCCTTATAATTCAGACTTATTAATAGACTAGCCATCCATGAAAGTCTACTTACAAAATGCTATAGAGCAATCTCAATGAAAGAACACTTTAACTTATTAGTGCTTAAAGGACATAGGGACTCACTGGATAGTGTCTGGGCTCTGTTACACTAGTGCTGAATGAATGTTGTATGCAGATTGAAGCAATTGAAACTGCATTATTAACCACACCATATATCATAGATAAACAAGGGATATAAAAGTCCCATATATTTTTGAAGTGGGAGATAGTAACTAAAAGGAATATTATTATCCCCATGATACTATATTTAGACAGCGAAAATCATCCTTAAACTTATGTGGGTCATAAAATTGGCACATAATTAAGAACAACATCCTGATTTGCAACTGGTGCTTATGGGTTAACGGTCTCATGTATTTATTAAGGATCTGAATAATTACAATTGTAATCATACAAACTTATGGAAGGTATCCTAATGTTTTGAACAGCGTCTTGGCTAGGTAGTGACCCCACTGCCTATCTTAACAGATATAATTTTTTTAACATATTCTATATTCATCACTTTTTTAATATTTCCCTACAAGTTCTTTAATGGACCAATTTTTTATTACAGAATAAATTTAATAGTATATATTAAAAATTAAAGTTTTTAATAAAATGACCACTTGAGTGTCTCACTTTAAACACACTTTCCTCTTTCTTCAGTTATACATAAACCTATTAATGTCAACTTGGATTTCTTGACACAAGGTACAGCATAAATAGAATTTGGATAGTCACCACTCATTTCTCCCTCTGATGGGTAATGACGAATTTCAAAGGGGACAGGTTGATTACTCATTTACTAAATGGGCTTGAATAGGTTTGTATAGTGTTAAATCTCGGTGGATCTCAAAGTTAAGAAACCACTGATATTCTCTTAAACTACCTCCAAATTTGGATTTATCTGCTCTCATAACATGGCCTTCCTACAGGCTCAACATACACACACGGTCCTGACCACTTTGTCAACTTCGGATTGAAACAATGAGCTTGATAATGTATTCCACAATCCTCACACATCACCTAAGGTATTTCATACTTTTACAGTTTTACGGCTCACTCATTATGGGAATGGACGGAGAAGTGGTATTTCCCAGTGGGTATCCCATTTCCCTCATCTAAAAGAGGATAAAATAACTTTGGAACTAATTTATACTAACAACACTTTGTCTGCTAGTGCATACAGAGAGCTGCACTTTATAATATAGGGGTTATCTTTCTCCCTCTAGATATTATTCCATTGGAATGCAGTCAACAACACATTGCCCAAAATGTACCTAGAAATTCATCATTTTATTATTGTCTTTGGGATTGTGTTAAAATTAAACGATTTTGGATGTAAATTAAAAATAATTAACTCAGCGAAAAAATGCATTCTTGTTTAACTATTTATCCAGATACAAATATTACCTTTATATGTAATATTTGATCATCTTAAACTCTAATATAACTTGTACAAGGTCTAATATTACTATCATTGCAATTGTTATTCAACCAAACATGTACCCCATTGCAATTGAAATGCATAAAGAGTTTTTCCTCTCTTTACTTATCTGTATATATATATTTTTTTTTAACCATTCCATCGCCCCTTTTTTGTTTCTGTACCACACAGTTTCTTTTTACAAAATACAAGTTTAAAAAAAACAATGGAGGAGGCTGCATGACAAAATTTATAAGGAAAGACTTTAAGAACTGAATACGTACATCGTAGGTAATAGGACCGAAGTGGTATGATAAAAACATTAAAATATATATCCACGTATTAATAGAGAAAACACGATTTTAAAAATAAAATGATTTCTTTAACATGAGGGACATGCAAAAATTAGGAGTTAGGAAGACTAAGAGAAACATTTGTTTGTACAGAAAGGGTGATAGATATATTGAATAGTCTCTAAGCAACTGTGGTAGGGACTCATGCAGAGAATTCAAGAATCCATGACAAACACATTGCACAAAACAACCCCACCATCATCAAAGAGAAAAAAAACATACGCAGAAAAAAAAGGGCAGACGAGATGGACTAGTAGGTTCTTTTCTGACGTCAAGTTCTATATTGCTTATTATCAAAACCTAAGAGAGATCAGCATAGGTTAAAATAACAAATGAAAACAAAGCAAAATCATCCGCGTAATGTCTCAGAAGTAGCGATGTGTTTCTTCATCAATGCCTTCATTTTTACATGTGTCCTTGAAGAATTAAGTGAAAATATAATAAATACCAGTCTTGCAGACATGAACTAAGGCGATAGACATTTAACCTTATACAGCTGTGATGACATCACTTTTAGTATTAACATGTGTTCACTTCATAAAAAAAATGTATATGCAAACAAATTTTAAATTACATCTGGGAGAAAACTGCATGTCAATCATATTATATGTAATATGATAAATAATAATCATGTGCATATATCACTGACACTGAATATTTTATTAGACATATGTTTCAAAAGAATATATGTAAAGGATGCTGACACGTCATAGAATAGTATTGGTACCAGCGTAAACCAAATCTACTAGCAATTAAAGCAGATGAAGGTCATCTCCTTTACAAAGCTGAATGGGTTGTCAGTGGCAACTGTCTATTTGTAGCACCCAGAAAACAAATGGATAACAACATGATTGCTATATATAATGCTGATTAAAACTGTACTTGCAAAAATTGGTGTGTTTATAAGCAATTACATTTTTTCAGGACACTGTCTGTTCTATCCTAAGTGAAAGAAAGACCCAGGAAATGTAGAAGCTCTCTCTTTTGCCTCACTGTGAGGCAGCTTGGAGCTTGAGTACTAAGCTTCTCAGTCTTATAACAGAAATGTAATGTATAGACTACATAGTAATTAATACATTCATAAACTGGGGCAGGGTAATATGCCACAGCAAGCATAACTGACTTGCTATCATTTCTTATTTGATCTTTTTGTCCTATGTATCAGATCACCTTTGTACATTGTATAAGAGTTGTTGGAATTAAAGGCTATAGCAGTTTGTGAGGGACCCGTGAGGTAATACTTAAGTTTCTGTATTAGCATCGTTGAAGTTAAAACTGAACAGTGTATCTGAGCTTTAGATGAGAAAATTCCCATTGTCACCGTGAGTGGCTCATTGCTCTCTTTCTTTTCAGTTTCATACACCATGAGATGCGGTTGCCCCCTCTTACTCTTAATTCACTGTAAAATTTGAACCATTAGCCAATAAAAAACAAAAGCATTACAGGTATTAAGTCTGTTCAATATGATCACAAAAAATCCCTTTCCTTTTTACCCAACTTATTTCAAGAAAGTGAATCATATGGATCTCTTTCAGGATACAAAATCAACACACAAAAAACCAAAGGTGTTGGGACTTTTACATTCCATCCATCATCAAAAGCTCCTAGAAACAAGCTTCTCTGTCAAATGGCAGCACAGTGCACAACGATTAACAGTGATCCTCACAGCACTGGGGTTATGGGTTTGATTTACAACCAGTGCCCTATCTGTGTGGTGTTTGTATGTCCTCCCCCACCGCCATAATAGCAAATATCGAATCCAATCTCTCCTCATGGGACAAACAACTAATCACTTGGATAGGGCAAATCAACCTGGACAAAATGGACACACTGCCGAGAATACTTTGGCTACTTCAAGGCCTCAACATCCGTGCCCTCCCCCACCATCTTGAACTTTCTCCAACACTATACTTCCCTTATCATATGAGCAAAAATGTGCTTTAGAGTCAGATCTGCACGCTACAGCACTGTACTTTTAGAGGGGGCTTTGGTATGCTTTACTTTAAAATATACTACCTAGCGGCACAGCTTGTCCATTGTCTCCAAAAGCATCAACCACCCCAGTCACTAAAAACCATCCCACTCTCTCCCTATCGCTCTCATAATGGGACTACACCAAATAACTGTATCATTTAGCTCCCTTCCCTTTACCCAAAGTTCCAATTTGGGTCAAACCTCCTGGAGGAGACATGCAGACGTCCTAGACTCGACTGGTGGGCAGCGGGAGATGCGGCAATGATCTAACATACACACAAACATTGCTGTCCCTTCAAAATAAATATATACACAACTATATATGCAGATCCAGGAAATATATAGAACCATAACGTTCAAACTAAGACCCTCATAATTTAAAATGGGAATTAGATATCAATAACTGGGGGTAGATTTGTAGAGCTCTGAATGCATCAACCTGTTCTATGGCTTCTTCAAATGTTTTGCTACCTCCGTGGATTAACTGACCAGTTTCTGAAGTCTAAATTTTTGAACACTCCTGGTATAAATGCAGAAAATGAGAAGCTTTGTTTGAACGTTAAACATGCAATTATTATCCATTAAAGGGAAAATAGATTTTATACAGCAACCAACTGATAGTCGTTCACCAATCTTTCCACTGTTGTAGTCAATAGAAGTTGTTCAGGTTTATTTCATAAGGTTTCAGAGTATTCCTCTTTTAAAGCACTCATGTTGTTAAGTTACCAGACTATCTTAAGTATACAAAGTACTATATTACAATAAAAACTGACAGATAACCTGCAATCCCTTATGTCTGATACAACTGACATCTCCTATTTATTACGGTGACCTAAAGTGCAGTCACAGGAATTTATGCCTGCACTAAGAACAGGCCAGGTGGGCCCATGAGAGCCATTCCTTAAGTAAGATGAGCTGGTAAAGTAACACACATCAGCAAATGATAAGTCTGAGCTCACTGGTGATTTCATGGTGCTCTGCCTTTATGTGCAGATGCTTTGCTGTTCTTGCAAAATGCAGAATGTATTTTAGGTCTAAAAAGTCATAAAATATGCCAGATCTTCGTACACTGTTTTCATAAAGCCTTGAGGTATAATTCAAAATCTGTTACCTATATGCTGAAAAAAAAGGAAAAAGAAAATGTATTTCCTGGCAGAATGGGTATGGTCAGTAGTGGCTAAGCATAAGCCACACATCCTTTAGAGATGAAACAAATTGTTTTAGGATTCACCATGTGTACAATTACTGGATGCTTGGGAGACTCTAGTGTTTTATGCAATGCATATACTTAACAACACTTAACTACTCCCGCATTTCAAGTGGTTCTCCCAGATCCAGCTTGTTTACAGTGAAGTAGGCGGCACTGCAGCCACAATGATGCGATTCTCTGCAAATCACATAATTTTGACTCTACCACACAGTGGGACGAAGTACAATCAACATGATTTGTGGTGCTACACCCCCTAAACTTTACCTCCCCTCTGGGAACTCCTGGTGTGGATTGTTACGAAGTTGACAAATATGAATTACATTTAAAATTTTTCTGGTGATTCACCAAACTACCCCTCTGGGATTCACCCCCCTTTCCCGACTAACTTGTTTAGCCATGCTCCTAACAGCGCCTACTTGAGGACACGTTTGGTGTTTATGTCCGTGTGCCGACATCACAACAAAGCAGCAGCAAATAGTATCAATTTCTAGTTTTCGTGAACTTTCTGTATCAGTTTCCTAATAATAGAACCCAAACCTGAACAAGAAATAAAGCTTAGCAGTGCTCATGAAATACGGTCTAACTTTGTGGCAATACAAGCAGTTTGAGACTGTTTTAATTGGTTTCATATTATTTAGTAAACACTACTCCACTTTCAATTTGACTTTAAAAATAAAATTAAATGAAACCCAATGATGTTCTTGTCCCAAGTAGTAGGACAATATATATGTGCTTCAATATCCTAACAATCTACCCCCGTCCCCTTGAAAAAAGTATTTCAGTTTCCCACATAACGTATCCATCATCATCACCATTTGTTTATATAGCGCCACTAATTCCGCAGCGCTGTACAGAGAACTCACTCACGTCAGTCCCTGTCCCATTGGGGCTTACAGTCTAAATTCCCTAACACACACACAGACAGAGACAATATGTTAGCAGCTAATTAACCTACTAGTATGTTTTTTGGAGTGTGGGAGGAAACCGGAGCACCCGAAGGAAACCCACGCAATCACAGGGAGAACATACAAACTCTTCACAGATAAGGCCATGGTCGGGAATTGAACTCATGACCCCAGTGCTGTAAGGCAGAAGTGTTAACCACTGAGCCACCGTGCTGCCCTATCCATCTGTTTTACTGATGCTGAGAATGTCTCTACTTTCTAATCATTTCCTTCATGACATAAAATAGAACCTGAAGATTTGGTAAACTCATGCTGGTGTGATTTAAATACCACTGTAAGACATTTAGTGACTGAAAAAGATGTTTTGCTGCTATTCAGAGCATTATCGTGAGCTTGGATTATTGCAAATGGATTTATTAGTAAATAGATTGCAATGATCCAATACAATCTGAATGCATCACCTTTTCTAGATTGGCTGATCATCTTTCACATGTGCCATTAGGGGTTTCAGGCCAATATAAATTTCTACCATGCTAGATCAAATCCAATTTGACTGTATTTAATAAGGTAAATTCTGATGGCCTAGGATGAGGCCGCAGATTGTAGAATGGTTGGTCAATGTTACTGCATTGGGCATTTCAAATATAATGTACTACATATACATTTCTTTGCATATTGGAAAATATATTTCTTTGTTTATAGGAAAATACATTTTTCAGAGGAGGGGGAGTGTAACTCCCATTTAAAGTTTTATATAATCAAAGTGGCAAAGTGCTTCACAAAATAACAGGTTTGTAAGGGTCTTTTCACCATAGATATTTTGCTGTGTGTACAAAACTGAAGACATAACAAAAAGTTAAATTTTTCTATCTTTCAAAACACATGACAAAAAGTCAGATACTATATCCAAATAAATGTATGACTGGAGACAAGCTGGTGGGGATAATAGCTTCTAAACTAATTGTCAACTTAGAGAAAGGCAAGGTTCATGTAAGGAGAAAGAATCATTTTACTGTTTCCATGGTAAGTTGACTTGAAAAGTCTTGAAATTATAGTACATAATCTTGAGCACTGAGGTGCAAAATGTGATACCCTATTCCCCACCTCAGCATGATCATATGATTTCTGAATAAAAACCTTCATTCATATGTTTCTTTCTAACAATTATATTGGTTGGCAGATCAATATAAAAATTAGAAAATTTAAGATTACAATCTGAGGCAAAAATATATTTTACATTAGACAGCTCTGATAGCTAAATGAAAAGTAGGAGGAACACATTATATTAATTGGATGTATGTATGGTGGTACAATCAAAGCCCAAAGAGGTATTTTAACAGCTTTTATACCCAAACTGACAGAGGAACAAAAGTGCTCAAGACACTTGGATAGGTTCTATCATAACCATGAATCAACTTGCTTTACAACAACTTGCTTTACAACTCGGTATCAATTTAAAATTAAGTCGTTTTAACCTGTTCCTGAGCACTGTCTGTACTATTCATTAAATTGATGGCAAGGCAAGTCCAGGCAGCTGTAGGTGAGATATGTTGTAGATCTTTCTCTATTTGTTACCACCGATAGATCCAGTGTAACCTGGATCTAATAATGTATGCATTTTTTTCTCTATTGCCTGTGTGATGTTTATAAGATAATATATTTGCTTCAATATCCTAAAATTAGAAAGCCCCATCTGCACCCTTAACCAAAAAACAGAAACTGGGGGGCAAATTTATTCCAAATGCCACAGTTATAGACCCTCTGCACAAGTGATTTTAGCCTTTTGACTTATTGCCTTTTCTATATTAATCTACATGTATACTTTTCTCTCCCAATAAACTGAAACTATTTATTTATTGATATGCCTATATCATCCTCTCTCAAGGATGCTCCTTTGAATAACTGTTATCATATTCACAAAACAAGACAAAAAGGTTATTATTTTTGGGGCACACCTTAAGGATTATCAGAAGAAAACTTACTGGTCAGTGCACTGTAAAAATGAAAGATTTCATCCTGTGACCTTTTGCCTTTATAACAAATATGTCATAATTGTAAACTAATACAGTTTCATATAGTAAAGTATTTCTGGACATTGCAGATATCACTTGATCCAAAGGCAAAATTAATATTATGTATTTTTGTTAAAAAAATAAGTCGATTGATTCATGTAACCTAATAACTGTATTTCTACACAGGGAATGTCCTTAAGTATTCCTGATATGATTGAATAATAAGACACTAATGTCTCTCAGGGGAGAAGAGTTAAATAAAATAAAAGAGAAACTATTTTGAGGCTACCTTGAGGGAAAATATGTTTTGTACTTGCTGACCTGGAAATATGAAGTGAGTGGCAGTCACCTTAATTACTTTCTACTGAGACAGACTGGCTGGGTTCCTTAGGATATAAACTTACAATAACATAGTAAGACAAGGATGTGGGAGACTAGTGCCATTATAATGATGTCATCACCACACGAGGCCAACCAGAAATCCTACTAACCACAAAGCTTTCAAGTGAGTGCCGCCAACAGTCCTGAAATGTGAAGTAAGTACTGGAACACATAAGTGTTTAAGCTTGCAGATGCCTGATAAAAACAAAGGGATATGTGGGGAGCGGGATTTTCTATACTTATCAACTTTTAGAGATCCAACTAATTACATAAGGACACGTGTTTTTCTAGGATATGATCAGCAAGCTATTTTTAATAGTTGCCTACACTGGGCAGCCACTTTAAGTTTAATATTCAAGCCATATTCTCATTTCACTAGGGGCTAGTGACATTCACAGTGGAATTACATAGCTACCTTCCCTGTGTGCAAGCAACAGATGCACTTAACTATTATATGTAACATTCCTTATTAACCAAACTATAATCTATTGAAAAATCCTATTCATTTTCTGCATATTTTTCACAATACAATTGTGCTCAAAACTGTATCATCATCATCAGGTATTTATATAGCGCTACTAATTCCGCAGCGCTGTGCAGAGAACTCATTCACATCAGTCCCTGCCCCATTGGAAGGGGGGGGAGGAGAGGAGAGAGAGAGATTAGGGTCAATTTTCGATAGCAGCCAATTAACCTAATAGTATGTTTTTGGAATGTGGGAGGAAACCGGAGCACCCGGAGGAAACCCATGTAAATACAGGGAGAACATACAAACTCCATACAAATAAGGCCAATGTTGGGAATTGAACTCATGTGTGTGAGGCAGAAGTGCTAACCACTAAGCCACCATGCTGCCCAATGCACCCCATAAAGAGAGACTGCATGAATTGAGCTCCCACTGGACTGCCACAAATATAATGGTGGTTCCAAACAATCACCATTGCTATTATCCTTAAAGGACACAGATAGATGAGATCTATTTTAAAGGGGTTGGTGTACCTTCCTGCATTTACCTAATTCATTCATTTAGGTGTATTGTTTATTGTATTTAAACGGGTCATTCTACCTGTCTGCATTAAAGTTGCTGCATTTAACAGCATTGTCTGGGAAATTTAAAAAAAAAAATGGTGCTTTCAGGTCTTTAGAGGATGGCATGCAATTTGGACAAGAACCTTAGATATCAATCACATGCAGCCTTCTACAGCTCATGTCCCTTTACAGATTTGTAACCTGCCTTAAGGCAAGAAAGTAGATCCGCCCCTTTAAGTATAAATGGATACTTAGGTAAGCAAATAAAATCTACCTGCCTTTGAAAACACACCTAAAAATAATCTGACACTACTAACAATAGAGTCAACATTTTACAATAGCTCCCCACAATAATTTTAGGCTAAACGAGTTGTACAGAGTTTCAAATCCCCATTCACAGCAGGATTATATCTCTATATGGTATCCATCTACTGAGCAACGCTGCAGGTTCAACGTGATTAACTGATCCAGACCAAAACATATACTATACACAAGACTGCATCGTCTTACACACAGTCGTACCAAACAAAGACTGTTTAACATAAATTGCTGTGGTGAATAAATCACAGGTACTTTTCTCTATCAAACCTGTCAAGTACAGCTCTTGAGACTCATGGTCCACTGCAACTTACATCACTGCCAAAATATCTATCATTCCTGATTTCAAGCGCAAATGTCTCCAATGGCTTGGGAATGACATAATGCTTCAGAGATAGGCAGCAGCTTATAATTCACAGCTGTGAATAATTCTTTGCTCTTTCTTCGATTCTGTATGTCAGGGTCCAGACATTTAAAAATATACCCATGTATTCTCCCAATTCTCTGCGCTCGCAGCCAAGCCTGCAGCTGAAGATCATAGTCCATCAAATAAAGCCTTTTGTGTCTTATTGTTTAGGGCCTAGTACAGTGTTTCCCAACCTGTGTATTGAGACTCGTTTATGTGTCACATTGCTAAGATATATGTGTTATTAGAATGTAGGGCTGACAGGTAAAAAATAGTTTTTAAATACATGCAAAATAATAACTAAAATTTTATCTAGATGTGAAATGTTTCAAGAATTCAGTGTTATTGCAATAATTTAACACAGATATGTGTGTGTCAAAGTGGAAGGGGGTGGGAACCACAGATCTAGTATTATTTAGAGTTGGACTAAAATCCATCTGTGGTGCTTAAATATACGCACGTCTGAACTGTGCCTGCGAACTAAAATGTGCATAGTGCCCGTTAGATTTGACTATATATTAGACTTGCGACGCCTTATATCTGCAGCAGCAAGGAGGCGGGCAAGCGATAGATGGGTAGACTAAGGGCAGGTATACGTAAGTGAAGCCTGCCCCTTATTATTGTGACTTCTGCCTTTATAACACTGTCAAACCGCATCTTTACACTATAGTTTGGCAAAATTATACACATCTGTATGTTCTAATATACACTTGACATAGAAATACGGCTGTGTTTTAATTCAGGCATGTCTTGAGATTCCGAACTTGCAATGCAAAATACACATGTGCAACCACAATTTTTGAGACCAATAGTTTTTCACATATTTCCGGGCGCAAAATTCGTCAAACAATAAATCAGACCATATTCTCTAAGCTACAGCTAGTGTGTCACACATCATGATATTAAGGCCACGGCACAAGTGCTGGAGTGGTCAGCTTCTAGCACTTCATTTGTTGATGAAATAATTGGAAAAAGTTTTACTGATAAAATTAGAAATATCTACCAGTGTGCAACCTCATGTCACATACCATGATTAGTAGCTTATTTGATAATAATACACAGGTATGAAAAAATACTTCAGAGCAGTCAGCGCACAAACCACAAGCAGTTTTATATGGGGATGTGATGAGGATAAAACTGTTTGTAAGACGTGTCCTTGCTATAAGAGATATATGTCCCTCAACTGTCACCCTCTATAGTGGCAATTTTTTCTTTCATTATCATCACCATCTATTTATTTATATAGCACCACCAATTCCGCAGCGCTGCACAGAGAACTCACTCACATCAGTCCCTGCCGCACTGGAGCTTAGAATCTAGGTCCCCTAACATACATGTATGTATATTCCTGTTAGAAAAGGTCTTAATGTATAAAAATACAGACCAACTTACAGTTAGCAGGTGGTAGGACAAAGCACGTGGTATTTGTCATCCACCTGTAAAAACACAAAAAAAGCCATGTGCACTGCACTGGCAACTTTCATAGCAGTCAATGATCTTTACATGAGCTTCCCTCGTAAGGAAGGCTCATCTCCATTCCATTTTTCACAGGCATATGGAATTACATGTAGCTTTGCTCTGTCTGTAACTTCTCACTCCAATCTTGAGCCTATAAGACCACAACCAGCGAGGAAAAGTATGCTGCACACACCACAGCCACAAACTTATGACAAGGCCGAGTGTAAGCCCCTAGGTTCTAAACACATTTGCTAAATGCCAGACCACTATGACTGACACACTTACATCTAAAATAGAAGAGTTCAGAACAAATATAACGTATGTGAAACACTGGATTAATGAAGGAGAGAATTACCTTCTTTGGGTAGATCTGTGGATTCTGGAGAACAATACAAGTCTCTTAGTACTTGGGGAAATGCAGATGATTTTGAATACCGACTCGGGTGCAAAAGTATCATGATCCTCACCTACCTGAAAAACAGTGACCCTGAGGTCATTTTAGAGGACTGGCTTCCTAAAATGTTGGCACCTCTGCAATAGCAGCTCAGATGATGACTGAGCGGACACATCACATCACATGGCACCACTACCCCATTGTAAGACTCTGCCAGACCATTACTTTGGTAGTTCCCCAACTTGAGGTATCAGATTAGTATTCAATTCTCCCTCTACCCAGACAATCCTTCTGTTTTAGAGTAGCAAAGAAGCACTGTTCTGGGTATAAAATGGCAACTCCAAAATAGGGGCCTGATCCTTCAAGACTCTGTGGATTACAGTTTAAGGAAACCTCTTTCCTCCCCAGACTCCATGACAGCCTTAATGAATCGGTAAATCCTTGGTCAGCTAAGCAGAGAGAGAGGAAAAGGAAACACCTTCTGAAGGAACCTGGTGTGGTTCCTCCTTCCTTCTGTGTCTTTTTCGGTCTCTTCAGCTGAGGAAGTCTCCAAGAAGAACTAGCGTAATTAAAATTATACTTCTTTCCCAGCTACTGTATGTAATAGTCCACTTTCCTCATTGGCTACCACAGCTATTTTTAGTCAAATGTATTCTATATTTTTATATAATGGTCTGCAGCTGCGCCCAGTGCACTTATTAGCTAATGTCAGAACTCCAGAATTTGGCATCATGGGCAAGTACAGGTAAAGGGACAAGGAGAAGATCCAAAATGTAATCTATTGGGAATGACCGGTAAATGGCCTCCTCTTTAAAGTAATACTAACATCCCCTAAAACATTCATCTACACTGAAACAATAATTACCCAATTAAAACTTGGCAGAATGGAGTACTGTTGTCTTACCAGCAACTGCTAACAAAAATACACACACCTAAATCAACATTTTGCGTCTACAATTTTGTTAAGTCATTCGGACACAATTGGACACGAGAGGGATCCAGAAAGGGCCCTCCCCACTAGAAACTATACTATTTGTATGACAACAGACAAAATTAACTTCCCTACTGTACAATAATTTTCCTTTAGCTAGCCTCCAGGACTGGCAGCCCTCCGGCAGAAGTGGCAAGATGTCATAGGTAATACTGAAGAAGTGAAGTGGCTAGAGGTACTAGATTATACCTTTGCAGTATCACTCAGTGCAAAGAATACTTTATGGCACTTGTTATCCAATATTGCAGGGCTGGAAAATTCTACTTGACAACATGCTTCTGCATCTTACATACATACATATTCAAAAGGTTACAATAGTCAAATCTGAGACAGCATGGGGTTAATGGAGGGTTTAAACTACCTCAACCACTGTAACCATGCACTTTACTTGTATTGCTAACCAGGGTGATGTTCTTCACTATGCCATTATTGTGTTACTTGGATCTGATATGTAAAGCACTATCCCTCAAAAAGCCCCTGAGCAAGTTAAAAAAAGTAATTTTAAATGAACTAGCTTATGCAAGAAAATATATCTGAATGTTCACTAAATTACCATTTCAAGTTAGATATTCAAAAGTGGAAATATGTATTTCTTCCTAAGGTTAGGATGATTTTAATACATTTCTTTCCAAATAAGTTGTGGAAGAATTATTCCTAGAAATGGAGTTGATCTCCATTTAGAAAAAGTATACAAAGCGTGATTTATAACATAGAAATTGATTTATCTCCATTACTACACCCAGCTGCTTCATACTATTGCCCAAAACCCTATAACTATATATTTAAAGAATTACTTTAGCAGAATTCAAGTCATCTTTTCAGTATCCAGTAAACATCTATACATTCATTAAAGGTCCTTAATACCACAATACTAGAAAGCATAAAGGTAAACTACGCAATTCATTCTTTCCTTGACTTTTCCCCCGCAGCTCTGACTAAAAGTAAAGTGGGATTGCATAACTGTCCTTTCCTCCACTACAGACAGAAAAACCCAAGTCCAACAACTCTAGGACACGGTCTTAATAGAAAATGATAAAGGATAATGTATTTCACATTAGATATAATTGTTGTGATAAGAATGGTTTGACCCTGTGTATGAATTCGCCAATCTGCAGCCTGTTCAGGGCATTTCTGCTGCCTTGGACACTAGCCAACCAAGCTATATACTATCCATGTTCTAGAATTATGTAATTCAGAGACAGTCGATCCTTTTAAGAGGTAGATGCTTCTTCTGAACTATATAACTGAAATTACAATGGACACATTCAAAGACATGTAAACACATCAATTATTAAATAATCAACCCACCTGTCACCTATCTCCCAACTAGCATGGCACAGGTTTGAGAGATAACAAGGGTATGTCCAGATGAAACACTAGAACACCCTTATATTTATTGTGTGATCTATACAGTGTTATATAATTTATTACAGAATTAACACATAAATAGGATATCCAGTCCGGAACAAGTGAAAAAAAAAAAAAAGGCTACCACGATTAAAAAAAACTTCATTTAAAGAAGAGAGTTTATAGCAGTGGCCAGAACTAGGCAGATGAATACGAAAAAAAATTCTCTTTAGTGCGGTTTGTAAACCATTTCATCTGAAACAGGTTGATACAGAGATGTCTGGAAACCATCCCCTATCACCAGTTGAAATACATTTGCATTGTGTGGTTTTAATAATCTACTAGGAAAAGTTTTTACAGCAGATTCATTTATGTCATTGCCATGTGCTAGCTGGTTAGCAAATAACAGTCACAGGACAGTTGTTTTTAAACCAAGGGAGACTGTATAATTGATCATTTTATTCAGTAACAGGATATTTGATTTACTTTGTAATATTGAGTGCAATAAAGAATATACTGTAAGCTTATTTTGATAATGGCATGATTGATATCCCCTATTGAACATTAAAAGGTTGCAAGTCACCAAAGAATTATGTAGGAAAATAATGCAACTTGACATAACATAAGAAATTTCAAATAGTAGGGAAATTAAAGCGGTTGTATTCTCCTGCGGTATGAAAAATGTTCAAAAGTACAATAATTAATGAAAACACACAGTAATATAAACCAGGACTTGCAGTGCTAAGAAACTGAATTCCACATATACGAACACGCTCCCAACTGCCGTGACTGAGGTGATCTGCTGTATGAGCTCACACGATTCCAGCCCGCAGTCTCTCTTTACCTATCACACAGGTTATAGACCTACTGAATCGCCCCCAAACGGCGCTCACACACTTCAGGTTTGCCACCACCTACTGAATATGGGCAATAGGACCCCCAATATACTGTCCCACAGTGGCACACAAGGCTTCTAGCTGCTCACAGACTAGCAAGACCAACACCAGCAAGCAAAGAGTTAACTCTTCACACCTCAAGACTGTTACACAAATGTAAATGCAAGTGCACACACAGCTTGTTAATCAAACATATCAACAAATCACACCCTGGCATTCAAGGGGTTAACTTGGCCGAGCTATTTGCTTCTTAACAGGCTAATGGATTCATTAGAGTATCAAGGACGCAACATATTAAATTATAGATTTCATATACAAAAGTACAGGGCATACAGATATAAAAAATAATGAACAATTATTAGATTGACATTACAAGCAAACAGTTTAAAATAAAAGGGGTTACATTCAGAATAGCACTTACTTGAGTTGCATAATCTGTGCCATGGGAAATTGGCTAGGAAGATGGACAGCTTATCAATGTGAATTGATTTCCCAAAAAAGTCTGACAATTTTCTGTAACTGGTCTCAGTTTTTTAAAGACACATCCAGACCTGTCTCCACCCCCAGGGGTTGTGTCTATGATACTTTTTTTTAATTACCATTTGCATGTTGCCTGATTTAATACCCAATTCTACAATGTGACCTAACTTCTTAGTGGAGCGTCACACAGACCCAATTTTAGTATTAATAAATCCCTTATGACTTTGCCCATCTTTTGATACCAAACATGATGAAATTGTGACACCGTGACATACCTTTTCCAAAGATAAGTGATTTTAGCTGTTCTCGGATACCACCCGTACCTGTCATTCACAACCCTGGTGTGATTTCTCCTCCTCAGTATGGAGTGCCACCCGGATTTCCAAAAATATGACCTATGAAGACATTTTCCTTTGGAGCTCATATTTCTATATACCTGTATAGGCCTTCAAAATGCTGGCTAGGGCTGCAAGGATGTCTAGCTGTGACCGGCCCCACAAAGTCTATTCAGGAGTCCAAAAACAAACTTGTATCAGGATATATTTCACAGCAAGAGCCCTTTGAAGCTGCCATAGGTGACACTCCTATGTTCTCACACTGGAATGTGCAAAGCCCTTCAATACATTTACATCAGACTTTCTGTCCTCACATTTTACACTGTAGTAGCTAAACCTTTCAATGGATTCGTTTGATATACCATATTTACACTGCAGTTATGATTTATCCCTTACAAATAACTGTATGTTCTCTATGTTCACAACACTACACTTTGTCACATAGAAATAAGCTGGGGAAGGAGATATTACCATGCTGATCTGTCCTCATCTGGTTATACACTGTGACCCCTCGCCTCCCCCACCAACTCTGTACTCGAGTGAATAGAGCTAATTCAAAGAAAGACTGACAGCACTGACAGATCCACCACTAGAAGCAGTTCTGTTGAGCATTAACATATATTTTTCAGCATCTATTCAATCACAAACAGCAGGTATCCTGAGAAAGAAATCATAATGGAATTACGTTTATGGGGGAGGGAAACAAATTTAAATAAGGATGCTCCAAAGGTAATGACATGTTTTTTAAAAGTCCAATTAATTACCCACAAATAAAGTACATGCTCAAAAGAAGACTTCTATTGAGTTCCATGAAAACAGATCACGGCTTCAGGAAAAAAGGGTGAGGTATGGGGAACCCCCCCCCCACCCTATTTTCTATATGGGACAGGTATCAGAACATACCATACCGCTACTTCAGTTTTGATGGCACAACTATCAAAATCCATTCATTCACGTTTTCCATTTTGCCATGAGTTTGCACGTTCTGAATAAGCAGCAAATTCAAAAATCAGAAATTATTTATATATCTACATATGGGTTTCCGAAACTTTTACTTTTATTTATTTCCCTATCTGTTGCTTCCTTTATTTTATACTAAGGAGGAGAGAATAAGAATACCTAGCTACATGCCTCATATCTTGCCTTTTTGCTGTCTCTATTTAATTTAAGCACTTCAATTTTCCATAATACTTTCAAACAATGTAAAGGGTCTGTTTGCTGAATCCATATAGTCGAATATTATATAAGTAAAATGAGTGTATCAAGCTTTATACAGAACATACAGAAAATGAGTCCTACTTACCAAGCAGATATTTAACTAAAAAATCTACTGAATTACATCAAGTAAATTACAAAACTGCAGCTTATATTGAATAGACAAACTTGACAATAGTTTACATAAAGACAGAAATGGTGTACAAACCACTGTTCTACTTGCATCATCTACAAATAAACCTCTCCTTTTCTGGGGCACTGACTTCTAGATATGCCATTAACATGATGGCCTTCACAGTCAATGCTTTGCTTTCTAGGGATTCAGAATCCTTTGTCTTCAATGCTGAGACGAGGTTCCAGCCACAGACTGTTTCTCACTCCTTATCAGTAATGGGCTCCTGCTCATCGTGTGAACTGCAATAGAGGCACCTCTCCGGAATCAATTAAAAATGGGACAGCTTTAAGCAACTCCACAAGAACAAATATGGAAGTAAGCCATTTTATTTCTGGAGTATATATCTTCTACACTAACTTCTGGCTATGTAAAACATAGCAGTCTTTTAAATTAAGACATTGCCTATATTATACTCAATGGAAGGCATGACCAGAAATCAGTTCTCAGAGTGGGATACATTTGTTTCTAAGGAGCAGCGTAAATGCTCCATAATAGTGTTCACTGTATCTGTGATGGTCCATCTCTATGTCCCATGTAATCAGCTGATTTTAATCTAACACTCAAGTTCAAGTCCAACAAAGTTAGTAAGATGTCCTCTGACTTAGCTCTTAGCTGTTATGGAAAACATAAATGTCCCTCTTACAAAATGCTCTGACAATGTGTTTCAATACACAGTAGCTTTACCATTCTACGTCTAGTAAGATCCCACCGTTGTTTACTAAGCTGTTTTGCCCATCAACAGCATCTATCATCGGGATACTGCAGATCAAACGCACAAAATGAAACAGTGCCTCTAAGTTGGCCCTCCCAGAAGAAGGGATCATACAAAAAAATTACAAAACTAATAAAAATAAAATCTTCTTGGTTAATAAATGGGTGGAGTCTTTAAATTCATTTGTCATTGATTGAAGTAGAAAATAAAGTACTGTTGCATTTATATACTTCCCAGATATACTAGGACACATATATTAAGAAGATTCCAACTGAAATAAATTTTAACTGAAATCACTACAAAGTTGTTGGGGCAAAAATATATGATGCTAAACATATGTTAAACTACATTCAGCTCAATCTGAAAAATGTCTTGCCTTTTTTAATACTCTCTTGCCTCCACAATGAATAAATCAGGCAGACGGAATTCTGCGAGAACTTTGTCGAGACGAGAATTAACCCAACAGGAAAAACAATCACTGCATCAGATGAGCACATTCTCGGCCCAATGCCAAACATTCTCGCATTTGGAGCTGGGAATGAAATATGAAAAGTGAACTATTCTAAATAAAAAAACCTGGCAAGAAAACTTGCCAGGACATAGAGAGTAGCACAATAAATATCAGGAGCTTCTCTGCACATCATTATTTTGAAGAAGTGAAAAAAAAATAAAAAAAAAATATGGGATTAAAGTAATTACAAAGCAATCCATAGAACAGTCAAGTCATCACCAATTACTGTTCTACTAAGGCAGACACAGACTTTTGGGATAAATGCTTTGTGAGTTATCTGTCCAGAATGAACTATGCTTTTGTTACCATCTCTTAACTTGATCTCTCCCGCCACACGTTCTCCATCTTCCCTAATAGTATCCCAAGAGGACAGTCATAAGCTAAGATTTTCCTTTCTCTGTTTTCATTATCCACACTGGTTTAATATATCAGTTCTGTTAAATATACTACTGAAGAACTATTTCATGCTTTTTTAAACTCCCACTTTGATTACTGTAACCCTTTACTAACCAGTCACCAAAAAGTGGACTCTCCATTTTCAATGTGGCTGTTAAGCTATTTTTCATTATCTACTCTCAAAGCAGGAGATTTGCCAATATCCAATTTCTCATTCTGCTTGGATCTCTCTAGTCTCAAAGCAGAATGGGACTCGATGCTCACAGTTACTAATAAATTTTGTGACGTAAAAGTTGAGTGACTCTCTTATGCTCCCGCTATTAAAGTTTGCAAAATCAAGAAGATGTTGGCCAAAGGAGAACTTCAAGAGAAGTAAGAATACACATAAAAGTACCTTTCATAAAAAGAAAGTAAAACATGAAGTGCACTTTATGAAACATTGTCACGAGAGTCGCGAGCCGCGGCGGTACTCACAGCCGCCGCGGCTCACTTCCTGTGCCCTCTGGCGTCCCGGCCGTCACCTTGATGACCGGGACGTCATTTCCAGTTCCTGCCCGGCCGTTGCTGAGGCAACGGCCGGTCGCTTCTCCTCTGGCGCTGCGTCCCGGCGGTACTGGTAGCCGGGCGCATGCGCGCAAAATAACACAGCCTGTGGGCTGATTAATTTAATTAATACTGGGGGCTGTGTGGGACTCAGAGCTAGGCTCTGATTGGTGGCTTTTGGTATTTAAGGCAGTGAGGACTGCAGCCTCACTGCCGGTTATAGATTCTGTTGCCAGTCTGCTGACCTGCTTTGCTCCTTGCTCCTGTCCTTTGGATATTGTGTTTGATAGCCCGTGTATGACCCCTTGCCTGGATTTGGACCCTGCCTGTGTTTCTTGCGACCCCGACCTCTGGCATGTTTACCGACCTTCCTGTTTGCTCGTGACCCTTGACCTCGGCTTGTGTATTGGATTCCTTGCCTGCTGCCGGCCCTCGACCCTTGCCTGGACTTCACTCCGCTTTCCTGGGTTCTCCCTAGTCGGTACGCACTTTACGACCCTCTGCTGGTCTGCGGCCAAGTCTGTCCCCACCACTAGGGGCTCCAGTGAACACCTGACTGGCAGAGCAGACTCCGGGTTGTGCTGTGCCGGCTAGAGGGGTTCCTAACAACGAGGAAAAGCAAATTACATTTTTCCTTTTCAAAAAACTTAAGTATTGTCTGCAGATATTTCTCTTTGTTAGACATACTATAAATTGAGTGAAATTAAAAGTGAGCCACTCTTTAAGGAGAAATATAGTACCTACACAGTTATATACAGAACATGCATATAAACAGATCAGCCACAAAATTAAAACCCCTAACAAGTGATGTGAGTAACATTGACTGTCTCACTACAATGGTATTTCTTTCAAGGAGAGGGATATATTAGGCAGCAAGTGAACAGCCATTTCTTGAAGTTGATGTGTTGCAAGCAGGAAAAATAAGAAGCGTAAAGAACTGAGCGAATTTGACAGGGGCCAAAATTGTAATTGCTAGACAACTGTTTAAGAGCATCTCCAAAACAGCAGGTCTTGTAGGGTGTTCTCTGTATACAGTGGTTAGTGCCTAACATAAGTGATCCAAGGAAGGTTAATCGGTGCACCAGTGACAGGGTTTTGTGCCATAGAAAAGTTACTGTAGCACAAATTGTTGAACGTCTTAATGCTGGCTATGATAGAAAGGTGTCAGAACACAGTGCATCACAGCTTCATTTGTATGAGGCTGCGTAGCGACATACCAGACAGAGTGCCCATGTTAACCTCTGTCCACTACCGAAAGTGTCCACAATGGGCACATGAGCATCAGAACTGCACTATGGAGCAACGGAAGAAGGTGGCCTGGTCTGATGAACCACATTTTCTTTTACATCATGTGCACGGCCAATTGCATGCGCATTGTTTACGTGGGGAAGAGATGGCACCAGGATGCACTATGGGAAGAAGGCAAGCCGGCGGAGGCAGTGTGATGCTCTGGGTAATGTTCTGCTGGGAAACCTTGGGTCCTGGCATTCATGTGGATGTTACTTTGACACGTACCACCTACCTAAACATTGTTGCAGAACAAGTACACTCCTTCATGGAAACAGTATTCCCTGATTGCAGTAGCCTCTTTCAGCAGTGTAATGTGCACTGCCACACTGCAAACAATGTTCAGGAATGGTATGAGGAACATGACAGAGTTAAAGGTGTTGACATGGGCTCCAAATTCCACAGATCTCAATTCAATGGAGCATCTGTGAGATATGCTGGAAAAACAAGTCCAAGCCATAGAGGCCTCATCTCGCAACTTAAAGGATTTGCTGCCAATGTCTTAGTGCCAGATACCATAGGACACCTTCAAAGGTCTTTTGGAGTCTACGCCTTGAGGGGTCAGAGTTGTTTTGGCGGTGCAAGGGGGATGTACACAATATTAGGCAGGTGGTTTTAATGTTGTACAAAAAGAATAAAAGATATTAGTGTATTAGCACTGACAATCGGGAGCTGCCCTCTTGTTTTCTGGATCAGATGGCTTCTGATCCATAAAGACAAAAATCAAACAATATTCAGTAAATTCGAAAGCAGAAATGGCGCTGTCGATCAACAATCTCATACTCAAACAGAATATACACAAAAAAAGTGTAATAAATAGGAACTAAAATCAAACTCTGTGTGAAAAGTATTGAAACTACAGAAACAGCAAAACTTCAAATCTACAAGATCCAAAATGTGCAACCATCTCAAAGTTTGTGCAGTCCAATTTCTAGTTGATCAAAAAGTCTGTGGATCAATTTTTCTTTTTCTTCTTTTTGAGTATAAGACTGTTGATCGGCAGCGCCATCTGTTCTTCGAATTTTATGAATATGGTTTTAATGTTGTGGCTGATTGGCGTATGTCACTGTTATATCCTGGGTGATCTGTAACAGTGATCTTTAGGAGACAAATTCAACCAATTCTCCCAATCAGCATTGTCACTGGCATACAAAACCAGCAAATGTGACATTCATGAGATACACCTGACCCCAACTCATAATCAATGGTCAATTCTACTGTTTCACAGTAGAATCAGTTTGAAGGGAACACAATAATGCATTTGTAGGCTTCCAACACCATATGTATATGATGCAGGGCTCTTATAGTTTTGAAACAGGAAACTGGTGTTACAAGACAGATGATGGCATACAATGCATGCACCAGAAGTCAGCTGTCCTCACACAAGGTAGAAATAAAAACACGTCATTTTATCAGTCAGGCAAATATGCTTCTTGTCTCTTTCATCATAAGTCAGCCTCATACTGTAATTCTGTTTTCCAATCTAAAAATAGGATTTGTTGGCAATATATATATCGCATATATCATCCTTAAGAAAATGGAAATCATAATAAAAAAATAACAGTGAAGAATACATAGATAGATATATATATATATATATATATATATATATATATATATATATATATATATATATAGACACACACACACACGTACACCATTCTCAAATCTCATAAGTTTGGACAAAGGCTATGTTTACTTTGCCCTGCAACCCTAGGCCTCTTTGGCGGCCTTCTCCCCTCAATGTCAATCTGTGTAAAATAAGAAATTCTATTCACTGATTGGTGACGCTGGACAGGAAAAATTAACAAGATCCTTTAACAAAACAAGGAGCATCTAGCCACACTTGAAACTCTATCTCCCCGGTTCCTGACCTATACGGCCTTTCCACAACCTGGACCTGTTCACAAAGTAGAGATGTACAATTATAGTCCTACACAATATTTCCATTTTCAAAAAGTGTCTTCCATTGAATATATTATATCCAAAATACATATAAGCCAATAAAAACTGGATCTGTGAGTTTTAACTTGAATATACAGCAAAGAATGTGGAGTAATATTAATTTGTTTGGTTGCTCAGACACCGATATGCAACCTTAGTACTGTGACTCGACTTCTCCCACTTCAAACTCCACTTGTGTCATCTTATTTGGAGATTATCCTGATCCGAACCCACCTACCTTCATCTATACTGGTTTGTGCCATAGCAAACAGTTCAGGAGATCGCTCCTCCAATAACAATTGGTGAATGTTTATACATCTTAGCGTCCACCATGGTAACACCTGAAAGAGAAACATATGCAATTTGATTAATGCTTAATAAAAAATAATAGCAAACAGTAAAAAAAAGATATACATATATAAATTTAAAAAAAAAGTTTAACCTGAATCATTTAGTGCTGATGAAAGCAGAGACCCATTTAACAAACAGGATCCCCTCAAGTTAAAAATAATACATTTTAAATATCTAGAGGAATCTTCTTCTTCACACACATTTCTCCTCCCCATCTAACATAGTAACGGAATGGTTAGGTTAGTGGTGAATGCTTTGTTCAAACTGTTAAAGGGCTGGACCCAAATTACACATTAAAGGATCGATTGCCATTTATGGCACAGATTTACTCCCACAAACACAGTTAAGCAAGACCAAGGAACACGTAGCTTTTCTCTATATATTCTTCTCCTCTGGAAACTGCAGGTATTTTCCTTCTTCATCTCTTCACTTCTCCTTTCTTAAAGCTTTTAATAAACTTGCAAATGGTGGTATGTTTAACCCACTTATGCTGAAATTGTATAAAAATCAAAGCTAGAGAAAACCTATAATGAGGTTTGCAACCCCTGATCTGATCCAGAAGTATCTGCAAAAACTGGCTGGACAAGATCCTTTAAAAAAGATTTTCGAAATATTCCCTCTGATTAAAGATGTTAATTTCAATTGTCATTATTTGAGAGGTGATTAACTCCATAAAGCATTAGAATTAACATATCTTAATAGGTTCCCAAGAATAGGATTCCTAGACTTTCCCTTCCCGATTGAAACAATGATCACTGAAAAGGAGAAACTTCAGCATAAAACACTCGCATATGGTAACAAAATATTATTTTTGAAAACTCTAGAAGGAAGTCGAAACCTAAAGTAAAATCATAAACCTAAGAGACGTGGGAGGGGACAATTAATCATGAACTGATAGGAAATCTTCCCAGAAGAGTTTCTTGTTTTTCTTCCAATATTAGGAATCAAGAAATGGACAACTGCACTATACCAGAGGGACTCTAGGAGCAGACCTGATGGAGAAGACGACCGATGGGTAGGAGAAAATGAATATTTTAAAAGTAATGATTTCTTTTGCTTCCCTACTAGGTACCGATATCAGGAGGGTGCACATCTGTAGCAAATGGTATCTCGGGCAAGCAACTGAATGAAATCTAAGATAACCAGAAAAAAAGAATCGACAGGAGCTAGAAACAGATGATGGAAAACCTGGATCAGATGCCAAAGATGATTGTATCTCGCTAGACTCCCGTCTTAACTTGGAAAGAGGATGACATCATATAGTCACACCAAAGTAGACACCAAAATACAGAAACTGACTAAAGAACTGAAACTTTAGATTCAAATGTTGGAGGATAATTTAGGATATTATAGAAGGGGGTAGGCCACTGCCCCACCATTTGGAGGTTTTTCCAATTGTCCACCAAAAGGGGATGGCAACGCAGGAGACAACAACAGAACAATTTCATACAAATAGATTTGCCTCTCTTGAATCTCTTCCTTTGTTGACTGGTTAATTTGGATCGAAAAAATTGAATTGCCCTAGTTAATTCCAACTGAATGATGTTTACCCTATTGGCCACCTGTTCACACACATTAGTGCATGGTAAAATTGCAATAACAAGGAGATTGTTGAGGAATATTCTCTTCCATTACACACATCTCTCCTACCCCAAGTCACATGGCAAGGAACTGGTCAGGTTAGAGGAGTATACTTTGTTCAGACTGTGTGAGGGTTGGACCCAAATTACAAATCAATGGATCGATGACCATTTCCTGCCACAGTGCTTTAGTTAGCAGTTGTGCATAATGAGAGTTGTAGTTAGCACTTTGCATAATAATGAGAGTTGTAGTACTTGTGATAAATGGAGATGTACTGGGAATTGTAATGGAATCTAGGATATATACACATACATACATAAAACAGGTAAATAATTCAGCATAAAGGAAACTTCATGGTGTATTGTACCATCTATGCTATACCGTTTTATGCGTAAAATTGTTACTGAAGATTGTCATGTTAACGAGAATATATAATATCTTAAATAAAGCTCTGCATCTGACTGTAATATTTCCTGATACAAGAGTCATTGTCTCTGTGATATGTTATGTGTATCTATGCATATATGGCTATCTATTCATACAGTATAAATGTACTCAATCTGTGTGTAAATGGCTGGAAGAAGATTATTGTAAGTCGCGTTTTTAGGGTATCTGCTATGGTATGTGCCTGAATTGTGTATAATGATACATATGCCTAGCACAGAGTTCATACAGAGCAGAAAGGAATTGGCGTTCCAGGTACACTGGAAATTAACTTTGTGAATGGCTAATTAATGAGATTAGTTATCAAATTGTCAAAGTATTTGCCTCTCTATTAGAAAGCAAGTTTAAAAAATACACATCCTACATTTACAGCACGATCACAGTTTCACATTTTAAATAAACTACACACATTTGGTATTACACATAAAAACTGTTAATAATAAATACTATACTGTGGTGTAACCCCAATTCTGCCTAGATATTTATTCAAATATGCTACTAAAAGAAAGCCCTATTTCTCCCAAGAAAAAACAATGTGAAATTACTTTGTTAAACAAATAAAAGTTATTTCCATTGAAACAGAATATACAACAAATTTTGAAAGTTAGCTCGATCATGAAGTGGGGCAAACACTGAAGTGGTTAAACACCTCACATATAAACACACACAAACGCACACATACACAAATAGACTAAAAGCAAGCACAAATTAATCAAAAATATTTTCTGGATTTAAATAAACGTACATAAAACAATTCCTACCAGATGGGGCACCATACTGATATGAAGGAAAATCATATAAAGTGACTATACCCAACATATAACGATTTTGCCATGAGGCCCCGTCTAATAAGCACACAGTGTATTATGCTAAAGTAAACTAAAATATGTTAAGATATTGCCATTTTGTCTTTTTACTCTCTACCTCATTTAAATAGAAAATCACAATTTCAAGAAGTTCATCGGCATTCTACAAAGACCAACACTGCCAGAGTGCAATTTACACTTTAAACAGTAGAGAATCTTTCATATTCTTTGGAATATTCGCTTTCTTTTATTATTTTTTAGACTAGCCTAAGGCCACATAGTCATGAGCAGAAAATTAAAGCAGCATAAAATGCTCTACGTGAGCAGACAATAATTTGTATTCTACTGGAGTATTCCAAGGGCAGCAGACAGAGAGATTTTGGTTTGAAGTGAAAATCACAAAACTACAAGCTGACATACCTTACTTAAAGCAGGTCAACACACGTGAGAGCTTTGTCACAGCACAAGCATATTACAAGGTGCAATGTTATTAATCAGAGGTGGGAAGCTGCGAGTGACAAGCGGCAGGACTTTAATATGATGGCCTATCAAGCCTATCCTGAAATGCTGCTGTAACTCATTTTATTGTTCGCCCTTTGGGGGTGATGTAGCTTCGTAGGCACATACGGACATCCACATGTCATAAGTTCATAAATATTCATAACAGCACAGTCTCTCCATTACTCTTGTCTGCCTGGGGCCTCTTACTTCTTAGCAGGGGTCTAGTCAGCTAATCTGTGGGATGACAACAAACCCTAAAGTAGGTTTTAACAGTTGTGAATAAACACATCTTTATAATCTACTACACTGGGACACTGTACAAAGTAGTTTTATTTTTTTAGACAACAAAATTAATACAATGAAGAACACCGGTCATGTTCTCATTTGTAGGCCACAATATTAATACCAGCATTTCATGTTATAGAGATCTAGCATTCACCTCTGAGTGCAATATAGCTGGTCAGCTTTGTTGTATACATAGCCAGAAACGTGTTAAGTTTTTGAAATCAAACCATGTACACTGAAGTTAGTGCTGCTGTTTTTTTCCTCATAAACATTCACTAGCACCATTGTGTGAGCCAAATAGTCCACAAGCATTAACATGTTGTAAAAACCCTCTTACTACATTTTTCAGGACTATCCAAAAAAAAACTCATATCTGCTTGATATCAATATCGTATCCGCACTGATTGCCTTCAGGATTTCTCCCGCGCTGCTCTCAACCAAAGCAACACACTCCCACACCCAATTAGACTATCAACCAGTCTCTAAGCCTTCCAATGTGCCCTTAAAACTCATCTTTCATTCAAGCATATCAGCCCTCATCCTAACTATACTGCCTTCCTATACCCACACCTCTACTGACCTCCTCTGTGTCTTCCCCTCTAGATTATCAACTCTCACGAGCAGGGCCCTTTCTCTTATTATTTTCCTTAAGTAATTATTTTTGGGGAGTAGGTAAGTATGACTGAAGGTCCTTGAGAGTGTTGGAGGGGACCAGGACTGGGAGGGTTTGGAGAAGGTAGAGAAGTCTGGTGAGAACATTCATGTTGACTGCTAACATTCTATCAACCCAAGAAATATGATGGGATGCACAGGAGCGAATATCTTTCTTAAGAGCCTCAATTACCGGTGGTTAATTAGCAGAGAACAATTGATGTGAAGTGTTTGCTGAGATGGATTTCTAAGTATTTCAATTTGTGTGACTCTCAGCGAAAGATGAAGCTGGTTTTACGTAGATGCAGAAGGTGTTGGGGGAAATTGAGGGGGAGAGCTTTGGTTTTATCAGTGTTCATTTTAAAGTTTGAAAGTTGCCCATATTCGCTGATCGCATCCAGGACAATAGGTAAGATGATATCAGGAACGGTTAATGTGAGAGGTGAATCATCAGCATAGAGGGCCAGCATGTGATCTTGAGAGTCAATCTTGATTCCTGAGACATTAGGGTTAATCCCGAGAGAGGCTGCCAAGGGTTTCATGGGAAGAGCGAAGAAAAGGGAAGACAAGGGACAGCTATGTCTCATGCCATTTTTAATGTGAAGGCAGGGAGGGGAGAAGTCATTTCTGAGGATCAATGCCGTAGGGTTATAATACAGTGCTGAGACGCTTCTCTAAGGAAAGGGCCAGAAAGGCCCATTTCCCATAAGGTGTGACGCATGAATGGCCAAACTACTCGGTCAAAAGCTATTTTGGCATAGAGGGCCAACACCAGAGCGGAGGTTGCAGTCATAGATCAAATCTATGACTTTGCGGGTGTTGTCTGCTGCTTGGCAGCTAGGGATGAGTCCCACTTGGTTGTGATGAACCAGGTTTGGCATGACCAATGAGCAGAAGAACATAGGAGGGGGGTCTCTGTCTTCTTTGAGGATGACTACAATGTCAGCTCTGATGGTGGCTGATGGCTAAATAGATACAAATGGAGTGTTGTAAGGGCTGGTGTAAATTTTTTGTAGTGTGCGCACATGAAGCTGTTGGGGCCTGGTGCAGGCAAGTTCTTAAAGAATTCTGATTGTCAGTTTAAGTTCCTCTGCAGTTACATCAGCATTGAGGGCTGCTAATTGGGCACAGGAGAGATGAGGTAGCTAACATTTCCGTAGATAATATTTGATCTTCTCGTTAAGGTGTACAGGAGAGGTTGTCTTTCTGAGGGTCATATAAGTGGGAATACTATACAAAGAACTGGATCGCAATTTTTTGGGGGTCATAAAGCAAGCGTCCTTTGGAATATTTAATGGATATCAGCCAGTTTCTCGTCCTTTTTGATCAAAGCTTTTGGGCCAAGATGGAGTCTGCTTTATCCCTTCGTTCATAATATCGCTGATGAAGCAAGAGCAAAGTTTTGGCTACCTTCGTCGATAGAAATTGGTTAAGTTGACCACAGAGCGCTAACAATGTATGGTATATTTTACATCTCGGCAATCAGTGTCTCAAGTTCAGAGATGCGTAGTTTCAGTTTTATTCTTTTCACCACTGGCTAAACCAATGAGAGTACCCTGGAGGAGTTGTGTTCGCTGAACTCCAGGAACATCGCTCGGGCTGTGCAATAATATGGCTATACCCTTTGTTTTATGATCTGCGGTTGCATAATAGGCATGAGAGGGGTGTCTACCCATAAGGTTAAGATGGGATCGAGTGAAGCGAGTTTCTTGTAAAAGTACTATGTGGGCTTTAAGGCGTTTAAAGTACTGTATCACCATGAGTCGCTTTTGTCGCTGATTCAGCCTATTAACATTCAATGAGATTATTTTAAGAGCCATTATTGAGTACCGAGAAGGAGGGATTACGTTGAACGGTCTCAGATAAAATGTTAGGATGGCAGGAAGGCTACGGGGATGGAGAGGGGGGGACGTTAGTATGGGAATGGCAGCTGGAGTCAACAAGAAGAAGCCGGAGACCAGCTTAGTTTTGAACTTGTAGACACATTCAATGTGCCGTGGGGAGGAGGGGGGGTTCATTGGGGGCTGTGGGCTGAAATCAAAGTGAGCAAAAACTAGGGAGGAAGGAGTGTTGGAGGTGAAGGGTCAATGGGGCCTGGGAGAGCTAGACGCACCTAGGTTTGGAAATTGCAATCCGCATTATGGAGGAGAGGGCAAGCGCAGTTAGGGTGTGATAGTGGAATAAACAAAATTGTGGGAGCTGTCCAAGAGATTAAACAGAATAGCGAGCCAGAATGTAGAAACTAAAAACATGAGCTGTAGGCATATTTAGAATTATTTAAAACACATGGTCAACATGACAATGGTTTCATTAGTCAGCTATGAGAACAAGAAAATCTGAACAGTATGTAGAACACTAATCTTTTATTTTTATTGTGTTTTACTAGGGTTAAAGAACCCTTATAATTTCCAGCCCATGTGGGCCAAGTTTCTTTTATTTGAGGTTTTATGCTGCATTATCAGGGATGAATTTGAAATAAGATGTGAAGAGTGTTGAGATCCTTCTCTATGCTTAGTTTTGAATGGGAAAGAACACACTGTAGCCAATCAGATCACTTTAATGTTCACAGCAGCAGAGGGTATTTAAGGAGATAAATGTGTTGATTATATGGGAGGCACTTGCTTGCAGACTTACGTCAGTAATTGTGAGTAAGTGGGGATAGGACTGCATGTGACAGACAAAATATCTTGATGTGAACAAGGGCAAGCAGCAACACAGGACAGAATGTTTTATAAAGGGAGGAGCAGGAACGCCCAACAGAACAGAGCAATCATGTGAGGTTCCTGCTGCAGGAAGATTGTGGTGTCAGATACCCCTTTTATATGAAATTAAAGTTCATATATCCATATTGCTTCATAAATCATTAATCAAAGCAAACTTTGAGGGTTACAGGTTCATTCTATACTTTTTTAAAAAAATCCCTTTAGTAAGCACATAATATTAACAAACAACAGGTAATACTACCCTACATCTAATCAATATTTTGTGATATCTGCCTGAAACAACATTAGAGATGTAAAGATAGACGTTGTCAAACTATGTATTCAACACTTCAAACCATGAATGCGTGCTTGAACCAATCAAAAGTCCATTTATATTCAGCTATATAATTGAGCCGACAACTAAAAGTATTATCAAAATAAAGACAAACCATTAAAATGTAATTCCATCATTGAAAATGATTATAATTGCAAAATAGCGCTGGCATTCACTTTTAAAAAGAATCATTTTTCTTGAAAAACCTCTATATAAATGTTTGATGGCTCCTCCATACTCTTCATTTATTTGTCTTTTACTGCCTCTTTCTGAGATATCTGTCAAAACCTCAACAAAGCACATTGATATAAAGAGCAGAAAATCTATTTATATCAGCTGCTGCACAAATCAATTCACAGCCTCCTTCCACATAGAGGCAAGGCCAAATGCCACTAGTAGCGTCATTCTAAATCTAGAAACCACCCTGCTCATGTGGGACTTTACACCTTGGCAAGCAGATATTTTTTCACATTAAATAAAGGCCATTTCTCTGCTGTTTGATCCCAAATGGTTGGTGCGTGAACAGACGAATGCAAATGGAAATCTTTAATCTTTCATCTCCAGGAACCAGACACATTTGACGCTCTCTTGGTCTTTGTGAAATGTATTTCTTTCTTTTTTTTTAAGCAAGACATCTTTTAGCTTCCTTGTTTAATGGGCTGCACTAAATCCTTCCTGTGTAATTCATGTGGCAACACCCATTAACACTCAACTTACAACGCCACAATGCTAGAAAGCTGAAAAATTGTTACTGCTACGAACACACGGGGAATTCATGGATGTTACTTATCAAACGTGAATATATTAGTGGTGGGAACTACATTTACTGTTCTAGGTCAGCACAATCACAACGGAATTTGAAAAATAAATTCCATCCAGGGGGCACTACAACACAAACATTACATTTTTTATATGGAAGCAAGTTTACATAGAAGTATCTACATGGTACACACTAGTATTGAGGAAATTGTTATATCATCTGAGTAATGCATTGTATTATCTTGCTATCTATGTGCTTTTCTAAAGCTCTGGAGTATTTTTGGGAATTGCTGTGGTGTTACGCTTCATAACACCAACCATACCCAGGGTGAACTACAACCAAAATGTCACCAATTACCACCATACTTGCCAACTCTCCCGGAATGTCCAGGAGACTCCCGAAATTCGGGTCAGTCTCACGGATTCCCAGGCGAGCTGGCAATTCTCCCGCATCCCGCACCCGGCCCCCCAAAATGACACGATTCAACCTGCAACAAAATGGCATTTCTGTTGTGGGGCGGGGCCAATGATGCGCTTTGATCCGCCCCCTCCCGCCCTTCAGACACGCCCCTCTCTCGGAAAAAGCAAGGAGAAAGTAGGTAAGTACTATTACCACTATTGAATGGTACAGAAGAGTCAAGTTGGAGGTTGCCATCTGTAGTAAATGCAAATGTCTGTGCCAAAAAGAAGTTATAACATCTTTATGCAACAGACATACCGTTTTTTGCACCCCTTACTCCTGTTTCGTCAGAAGCACTTGTCCGAGATTATGACTGCTGTCTGTAGCAGTCAAATGTGGGATAAACTGAATTCTTCTTGTTTCTCCACCAAAACAATATTCATTTTGTTGATAAAGACAGAAAAGACATAGTGATATTATACAGCTGGAACTTAAACACAAAAGCTGGGAGCAAATGCATGCAAATCCTTTACATGTTTTCAAATATACAATTCACAAAATACCTGGTGCTGGAAGGATAGCTTAGGCAGATTGAATAAGCTCCTAAATAGACAGCTGACAGCATGAAATTGCCCATGCTGAGCACGTCGACAGACGCAGATCATTTCTTACCTGGAATGCTGTAAGTTTGTTCCTGAGGTTCACAAGGATTACTCTGGCCAGCAGTAAGAATATTGGATTGGCTGTCAAGCTGTAGACTGATTCTCCATCAAGAACAAGCGTGCTCAGAATTGCAGCACAGACAGCTTTACTCTGAAAAACAGCAAAAATACATATCAATTAAACTAAAGAATGTATACATAAAACTCAGCTGCAACACTTGAAAGTCAAGGATTAGGATATGTCTTTAAACTCGTGCATGTGCCGTGATTAATAGTCAGTGTTCCCAACAGATTATTTTTCTATCTTTCCACAAGATAGATTTACAACAAATATTATACTGTACTGTCAAACAATTTATTCAGGTATAGTAAAAGACCCATTAGCCAGAAAACTCCAAAAAAACATAAAAGTAAAAAAGAAAACATTGCTGCTGTTAGGTGACATGACCACCTAACACTCCATCTTACACTACACAAGGTAATGAGGAAAGAAATACTGGCAATAGCATGGGAAATCATGGAGATAATATTTAAATGAGCTTAGCAGACTTTAGTGCCCCACATTACAGAAAGAAATTGTAACCCACAAAACACAACGTCCCAAACATTATGGATCTGCAATTATTCAAAAACATTGGCAAGACCCGGGGAATGTGTCAGTAAACTAAATATGTTATCATGCAAGAAAATCATATGTCTAGAAGTTTAACATAAACATTACAGAAGATAACTAAACATGCTTCCTTAATGTCACACAGGCTCAGTATGACTACCGTGGGCTCAGAGCAGGCCACAGAAATAGGAGAACAGAAATGGAGTCTCTCACAGGTGCACTGTACCATTTTATTAAGGCTATCCTTGAAAGCTAATGGCATTCTAAACTACTGAATCTCGATAGCTATTATTAAATAGTTTACCACAGGATTTAGCATTCAAACTTACTCCAGAATTTTGTATAGGCAAATTATTTCTTCACTGCATGTGGATCATTCACACTGAGGCACATATAAAGTTTCTGAACCCTGCAAAGCCTTAGATTACCCTTTCACTCAGCATTTTCAGCTATACTTAGACATAACATTATTGCTCATACTCCTTGCATCTACTGAAAGAAAATATAGCACCCATTCACTACATTCTATCTTTTCTTATTTGAAGGTCTCTTCCATGTTAATGGTCGGTGACAAGTACATTAATCCATACATTTCCAGAAATGCATGGCAATTTTTCTTCCTTTTCATTGTAGATATACAACTATTAAAACTCACATTTTTTTATAAATACATAATTTTACTTCCACATCTTTCAAACTTGTAATCTTATTAATAATTATTTTTAGAAAAAAATTACATAATGCATAACAGATATTAATAGTGCATTAGTATAAACAATAATAATAACAATAAATAAAACATAAGAATAAATCATTCATAAGAAACAAAAAATATTACAAATTATGTTAAACATCAAATAACAATCCAGTTCTTTGTCTCCCATCAAATTGTCATGGTAATGGGAGGCATATTTAAGCCAATGTTGATGAAAGCTAGAGAGATAACAAATGTATCTTTGATTACACACAGAGTACATTTTAAAGCGGGAAAAATCTGCAAATGTTTATAGAAATCATTTCATGGTTATATTTCTCTTGGAAAAATTACACACATTTTTGAAGGTAATAGACTGATCCACTGACAACATGTCCACTTTGACTAAAGATATATTGGCGATTTGGGATTAGAGCTCAAGAGGCTGATTTACCGTTTCCTACTAGGAATTTATCCATACAGGCTATTACTAAGATAATCCACGACTTTAATCTTTTTTTTCCCCCCGGAGTGCTAGAGGTATCCTGTCCCTGAACAATTTGTCTTACCCACCTCCAGAAGCGTTATCAGCTCTCTCATCACAATTATTTTTCAAATATCTTCAACTTAGACCCTGGCTCTCATCCTTCTATCATCAACATCTCCCCATAGGTCAACCCCCCCCCCCCCCAACACACACACACACACACACACTTCTATTTCTACAGTTAAGGATGTAATATGGCAGGTGATCTGCTTCATATTTACATATATCTGTTCTTGTCCTGTTCTACAAGATCTATGGAGTGGAGTTTTCAATTAAGCCAGCAAAGTAATCAAGATCTTGGTTCCCTCCTCGCCCAAATTGGCACTTCTGCACCATTTCATAGTCACTAGGTCAGTCGCTGCGGAATTAGCGGCACTATATAAATAAATAGATGATGATGATTGCATAACAGTGGAAACACCCACTAACCCCACCTCTTACTAAAGTAATTTCTAAGGTTCAGTTTTGAGATGGAAACACTGGGGGTGTCCAACTCCACTACAGCCTCCTCACCCTTGTTGAAATGGTTTAGTTGGCATGCATATGTGACAGATGGAGAGGGCTCACAATATCAGTCTACAACCCAGGGCCGGATCAACCCGAGGTCTAACTGGGCTATAGCCCAGGGGCCTCGGGCATCCAGGGAGCCCTTCAAAGTCCGCAGCAGCATTATTGATCGGGCCGGGGGCGGGGGCGAGATCTCCTCAGTAAGGAGCTTACAGCGCGCCGGGGACGGAGGACTGGACTGACAGGTAAGCGCTTTGGGGGGGGGCCCTCACGGGGGACGGGGCGGCGGGCGGCTCACAATGGGGGCCTCACGGGGGAATGGAGGCGCCCTTAGCCCAGGGGCCTCCATTCCCTTAATCCAGCCCTGCTACCACCCCACTCTCCCAATTACATACCTCTCTATTTCATTCAACTCAACACTCTCAGATTTAAATCTACTTGATTCAGGTGATCAATGTACTTTTTTGGATATGCTACTTCTTCCTTCGGAAATGTTTTTGCTGATGTGATTTTACTATTGTGTTTGCTCCCCACTTTGTTCCCTTTTTCCCGTTAATTTTATATATTGCTCCCTTTATCCCCTATCTTGTTTTCTGTATCCCCATTGTTTGATAAATGTTTGGATAAATATATTGAACTTAACAAAATAAAAATAATGATTTGCAGTGTTTGATGAGGGAATGTTTGTAGATCTGAACTTGTATGTGGTGATGTACGCACTCATGGAGCCTTCAACGATCAGGATTTTCAGAGAGTACAGTGTACAGGAGCATTGCAAATTTGTATAAAGATGCATAAGTGTCCAAACAAGTAATTGAAGCTTAAGGGGTGTTTAGGGCTTACATGTGTCCCAGTGAGCCCCGTTAGTATCCATGCAAAGTCTTTAACTCACAATACTTATTATTCCATAATCTATGCTCACGATGCTCTGAAATTAACAAAATAAGTGGGATTAGTGCACTTTACGGAATACCTGACATGACTCCTAAGTGGGGAGAGAACTGCTTGTTCACGTCAAGGTTCTATTTGATTCATAAAGGAATACTATACATTAAGTTTGTGAGTGCATCTATTTTGTTATATCTGAATCTATTCTCTATACGTAAAACACCATTTTATACTAGCAACTGTCCTTTTATTTGTCTACCATAGGTGCTTTATAATTTCAAATTGAAGGTAGTTACTAATAATCATTTGATCTATTCCTCCATGATATATTGTTTTATATATTTTACATACCGCATATATATTGGTTTGTACTTGTTGGAGGGAATGTTATATCCAGTTTCTTCCCATGACTGCAACTTACTATGTATAGAAAGCTTTATTCTTTTTGGCTCTAATAGGGCACATCTAGTTCTTATTGGCAGCTTTTATTGTAGCTGTCCACAAAAACTATAACATGTTATACTGTATTTGAAACAAGTAGAAGTCAGTGTAGTCGAGTGAATGTTGACAATGCCCATTGTATAGTCTTTGTTCAGTAAGTTAATTATGTGCATCACACCACATTTTCTTCACTTTAGAAATGTAAAGAAGTGTTAAATGAAAGCCTCAGACACTTTTGTCATTCTATTATACAGCATACTGAAATGTTACTGTTTTATTTGACAGTACCATCACTCACTAAAAGTGGCACAAAATGCATTGGACTTTGCAGGATTATCTAACATTGCATTAAAATGATCTACCTACTAAACAAAGCACCACAAGATGCAAGCAGTTGCTAGATTCAGAGAAGATATTTGACACTGTTGCTTTACTTTTCGGTAGATTGGGATTTCCTTATTGTTTCACAATCCTTTACTGACTCCCTATAATACTCCATAAAATAAATAGGTTTCACTTCTCTATAATCGTTTGACACCTATCATTTGTAGCATTTTATCCACTTAATTACTTCATTTTTTGGCTACTTTATCTGATTTTCTGTCAGGAAAATCAATGAAAGACATTGCAGAGAGGGCATACATTGGCTCTTTACAGAGGGCTATAGTTGGGTGTAGAACAAAGTAACATACAATGTCATCTATAGTTGAAGGGCAAACAAATGTAAACACCAATATAAAGATACTGAATAGCGTGCTGCACCACCACATGCAGCCAGTACTGTCTGTATGCCACATAGCATTGAGTTTACTAATGTCTGGAATTCTGCAGGAGGGAGGAAGCACCATTTTTGCATAACAAGACACTGATACCTACAAAAACCAAAGGATAGTGAATGTCTGTGCTGGTGTAAAAATACAAAACATGCAAAGTATATGCAAAAAATGCAAAGTATATGCAAAAACAGTAATATTAATAAACATGTGATGTAGATGTTAACATCTACATCACGAGTATACTATGTGGCATTGTCAACAATATGGTTATTGAATAAATCCATCTAAGCGCAGATATCTTCTTATATATAGCGCTTATGGATAACTTATCAATACTCTAGAAGTGATGCGACTTCTAAGTTAATTAAGGACTCCACTATGAGTTCAACAGTAGTTATTAAGGGGCTTATGACAGTACTCAAGCAGATTTATTTACACTATTTAGCATCTCGCTTGACCCCAATATAGGAACTATTCATTAATTATAACCTCTTTTCTTATTATAGAAGTATAGTGGTTGAACATTCTAGTTTTAATTTCAGCATTCACAATTATTTCGCTAATTTTGGTATTTTTATTTTTCCAATAAAAGTTATATTTTATAATTGAAATTGTCTACATCATATTTGTACAGGGAAACTCTGTGCACCTATGTAATTAACTCTTGGGGCTAGATTTACTAAGCTGCGGGTTTGAAAAAGTGGGGATGTTGCCTATAGCAACCAATCAGATTCTAGCATTTTGTAGAAGGTACTAAATAAATGAAAGCTAGAATCTGATTGGTTGCTATAGGCAACATCCCCACTTTTTCAAACCCGCAGCTTAGTAAATCTAGCCCTTGGTCTTCCTTCTACAGATGATGAATCACCAAGGTGTTTCTTAGTATAATGATATAATGATAGTTAAGTGAATATTAGGCTGACCATGGCGCATTATTATTATTATTATTATTAATATTTATTTATAAGGCGCTACAAGGCATCCGCAGCGCCGTACAGAGACAAACAAAATCACAATACAATGGGAGACAGCACAGTACAGTAAACACAGCAACTCAGTACGCTCAATGCACAGCTAGAGAGGGCGGGGAAGGGGGAGGGAGGATCCGAAAATGACAGGGCCCAAGAAGGGGGGCGTGGAAGACAGGGAGACCCCCAGGGGGAGGAGGGAGCGAAAGTGGATGTGGGGTGGAGGACCTTTGAGGAGGAGGGCTAAGTAGCTGGAGAGCAGAGTTAGAAGTGGTGGAAACAGGAGGAGAGATGGCCCTGCTCAGAGGAGCGTACAATCTAAGGGGAGGGGTGGACAGACAGAGAGACGCAGGGGAGAGAGGGAGAGTAGGGGGACAGAGGCAGAAGATAAGGTAGGAAGTTAAGTGGGAGACAGAAAGGCTTTAAGAAAAAGGTGGGTTTTTAGGGCCCGTTTGAAGCTGGATAGATTAGGGGAAGTTCTGATGGAGGGAGGGAGCTTGTTCCAGTGGAGGGGGGCAGCGCGGGCGAAGTCTTGGATACGCGCGTGGGAGGAGGTTATAAGGGGGGAAGAGAGGCGACGGTCAGAGGCAGAACGGAGAGGGCGGGATGGAGCATGAATAGAGAGGAGGGTGGAGATGTAGGGCGCAGTGGAGTTGGCGAGGGCCTTGTAGGTGAGTGTGAGGAGCTTAAAGAGGATTCTGAAAGGGAATGGGAGCCAGTGAAGGGCTAGGTAGAGGGGGAGACAAAAGAGGAGCGGCGAGAGAGGAAAATAAGCCTAGCTGCAGCGTTAAGGACGGATCGAAGGGGATCGAGATGAGAGTGGGGGAGGCCAGTGAGGAGGAGGTTGCAGTAGTCCAGGCGGGAGATGATCAGAGAGTGGATAAGGCATTTGGTGGCATCTTGGGAGAGGAAGGGCCGGATGCGAGCGATGTTGCGCAGCTGGAAGCGGCAGGATTTAGCAAGAGAGAGGATGTGGGGGCCAAAGGAGAGAGAGGAGTCGAGGATGACACCAAGGCAGCGAAGTTGGGGGACAGGGGAGATAGAGGTGTTGTCGACAGTGATGGAGAGGTCAGAAGGGGATGGGGTATGAGAGGGAGGAAAAACTATGAGCTCAGTTTTGGCAAGGTTAAGATTGAGGAATCGAGAGGACATCCAGGAGGAGATGGCAGAGAGGCAGGCGGACACCCTAGAGAGGAGGGAGGGAGAGAGATCAGGAGAGGAGAGGTATAGTTGAGTGTCGTCAGCGTAAAGGTGGTAGCTGAAGCCGAAGGAGCTGATGAGTTCACCCAGGGAGGAGGTGTATAGAGAGAAGAGTAAGGGTCCCAGAACAGAGCCCTGAGGGACCCCGACTGGAAGGGTGGATGGGGGGGAGAGAGACCCAGAGGTGGTGACAGAGAAGGAACGGTGAGTAAGGTAAGAGGTGAACCAGGACAGGACTGGGCCGGAGAGGCCGAAAGACTGGAGGGTGTGAAGGAGGAGGGGGTGGTCAACGGTGTCAAAGGCTGCAGAGAGGTCAAGGAGGATGAGAAGGGAGAAGTGGCCCCTGGCTTTTGCAGAGAGGAGGTCATTGGTGACTTTAGCCAGGGCAGTTTCAGTGGAGTGGAGGGGGCGGAAACCAGACTGGAGAGGATCAAGGAGGGAGTATTGAGAAAGGTAGGAGGTGAGACGGCTGCAGACGAGCCTCTCAAGAATTTTGGAGGCAAATGGGAGAAGAGATATGGGGCGATAGTTCGAGAGAGAAGTGGAGTCGAGATTAGGTTTCTTAAGAATGGGGGATACGAGAGCATGTTTGAAGGAGGAGGGGAAGATGCCAGTGGAGAGGGAGAGATTAAAGAGGTGAGCGAGGTGGGAGCAGGTGGTGGGGGAAAGGGAGCGAAGAAGGTGGGAGGGGATGGGATCCAGGGGGCAGGTAGTGGGGGGGGATGATAAAATGAGAGAGTGGACTTCCTCGCCGGTGGTGGGACGGAAGGAGTGGAGGGGAAGGTGGTTGGGGGGGGAGGACAGAAGAATGGGAGGGGTGGAAGAGAGAGTGGAGGAGGAGATTTCAAGTCGGATGGCCTCGATTTTAGAGGAGAAGAAGGAGGCGAAATCAGAGGCAGTCAGGGAGGAGGGGGTGGGGGGGAGGGGAGGGGGCCAGGAGAGTGCTAAAGGTGGCAAAGAGGCGGCGGGGGTTAGAGGACTGGGAAGAGATGAGGGATTTAAAGAAAGATTGTTTAGCGAGTGAGAGGGCAGAGCTGTAGGATGAAAGGATGAATTTAAAGTGGAGGAAGTCAGCCAGGGAGCGGGATTTTCTCCAGTGACGTTCGGCAGAACGGGAGCATTTTTGGAGGAAGCGGGTAAATTTGGAGTGCCAGGGTTGGGGTTTGGAGCAGCGGGGGTGGACGGAGTGGGCAGGGGCAACCGCGTCCAGAGCGGAGGTGAGGGTGTGATTGTAGAGGGAGACCGCCTGGTTGGGGCAGGCCTGGGAGGAAAGGGGAGAAAGGAGGGTATCGAGAGAGGAGGACAGAGAGGCAGGGTCAAGAGCATCGAGGTTGCGTATGGACAGAGTAGGTTTGGGCAGGGGGAGGGGAGCAGGAGAAGAGGAGAGAGAGAAGGAGAGGAGATGGTGGTCGGATAGAGGAAAGGGAGAGATGGAGAAGTCGGAGAGCTTACATAGGTAGGAGAAGACAAGATCAAGGGAGTGACCAAGGCAGTGGGTAGAGGAGGAGGTCCATTGGGTGAGACCAAGGGAGGAAGAGAGGGTGAGCAGTTTGCTGGAAGCAGGGTAGGTGGGGTTGTCGATGGGGATATTAAAGTCACCGAGAATGATCGAGGGGAGATCGGAGGAGAGGTAGTGAGGAAGCCAGCTAGCAAAGTTGTCAAGGAAGAGGGAGGTGGGGCCAGGGGGGCGGTAGATGACAGTGACGCGGAGATGGATGGGGTAGAAGAGGCGGATGGAGTGAGCTTCAAAAGAGGAGAAGGAGAGGGAGGGTTCAGGGGGAATGACACGAAAAGTACAGGTGGAGGAGAGGAGGAGGCCAACTCCACCGCCAGGGCGGGCACCAGGCCTGGCGGAGTGGGTGAAGGAGAGGCCACCATAGGAGAGGGCAGCGGGGGAAGTAGTATCAGAATCGGAGAGCCAGGTTTCAGTAACGGCAAGAAGGTTAAAGGAGTTGGATAGAAAGAGGTCGTGGATAGCAGTCAGCTTGTTGCGGACGGATCTGGCATTCCAGAGGGCACAGAAGAAAGGGGGAGAGGAGAGGGGGGAAATGGGGATGAGGTTAGCAAGATGAGCAGCGCGCGGGGGATGGCGGGGAGGAACGGGAGAGGTAGGGCGGGGGGAGAGTATGGGTATGGAGTGAGAGCGGGGAGGCATAGTAGGGAGAGAGAGTAACAGAACAGTGAGATAGTGGGGACAGTGAAAAACAGGTAAGAACAAAGGCAGGAAGACAATGAAAAGGTGGAAGATAATAACGAATTAGGGCGTGGAGGGCATGGAACAACAGTACAGTGAGATAATAAGGACAATGAAGACAGGTAAGAATGATAGCAGAACAGTAAGATAATAAGGACAGCGGATAACAGGTAAGAATAAGCAGGGAGACAATAGCAAGATGGAGGACAATAACCAATTAGGGCGTGGAAGGCAAAGAATAATAGAAGGAGAGGTAATAAGGACAATGGAAATAGGCAAGAATAATAACAGGTAAAACTAGTTGCTGGTAAATATAAAATCAGGAAAAACAAGATAAAGGCATATAAATAGTAGAATAATAACAGGTAAAAAGTAGAAACTTGTAAATGTACAATCAGGAAAAACAAAATAATGGCATATAAAATAATGTTTTATATGCAGTTGATGCAGTTAAGCCAGGGATTCAGCAGGAGAAGGGTTAACTGAGGCGCATAATGCCTTTATACCATCATTGATTATTTGCTGGTGAAAACGTAAAAGTGGGTACATTTTGTAAACTTATCCCAGGTTATCAGATGTTAAGAAGTTAATTCAGCCATTAAAATTGTATACAGTTATTTAGTGTGGACAAATGGTCAGATTGCATAGGAACTGCATTAGGAATAACATTTTATTACATGAAGCGTATAACATGATACCTATAAGAAACACCTATTATCGGAAGCTAATTTTAAGGTTTTTCAGTTTATAAGTAATAATTTCTTAGTTAAGAAAGTATAAACAAAATCTCACTCTAATCTATACATACAGGATGACAAGATAAAGGTTGTTGTCTTTTACTTTAAAAGTTTAGTACTACCAAAATATTTTCCTTGTAAATCCTGACCAATTTTTATTCGTTGGACATTGTTCCTACATTCATGATGAACAATACAAACATCTACCATTTATAAGTAATATCACTAAGGTCATATAATATATGTCTCTAAATGAATTGTTTACCTCATACAATGTGTTTGTGAGACGCAGTACGAAGGAGGCACTATTAGAACAATGGCCATGCTTATTTAGGAGCATAAACATACTATTAGAAACTGTGATACAAATTTGCTATTTTCTAACATTTTCACATTGAACATGATGGAATGAAACAGAAAATGTTAGCATTTGGTAATGAGGAGATTAAACAACCCTTATGAGACAGCGATAGATTACAACTGCTTCTCAAACATAAGACATATTATAGACTTATATCATAAACTATACTCTCATTGGCAATGTATGATATAATTGCAAGAAATCCATTTATTTATTTATAGACCAAATTTTAGATGAAATTGGGATATTCTATATAATAAATTATCGCTGAAATTATAGGGTTCTATTAGTCTTTGATATTGCTTGATTAGATTTTTTTACTGTTAATTATATTTGAAATACATGCTGTACAATAATGATACATATTTGTAAACTTATGACCAACATGACACGAAAAGCATCAAGGAGGGTGTGAGGTTCTCGCTCTGGGGTCTCTCGTCGTGCCCCCAAAGAGATTTTTTTTTTTCTTTTTTTAAAGTTTTGCACTCCATAATATGGATACAGATTGTCCAGCATTTTAAATTATAGTGAAATGAATGTGACCGAGTTCTCCCATGAAGGGGCTTCCTCATGGAGAACAGACCTTTGTTTCTATTTTGGTTTTTTTAAAGTAAATCTACAAGAATCACTGGAAAGCAGCACTGTTCTTTAATTTGAAAACAGCTGGAGTGTATTAAGACTCCTCTGTACTCAGGTTTCCTAAAGCTCCTCTCTTTCTCCAGCCTATTGCCCTCCAGCATAAACACAGCCAAGTAAAAATAGGTTTTCTGAGGGAAGACCCAGCTCTGGTTGTCTCTTCCTATAAAATATGACTGATGCCTCTAGCGATGTCCTGAATTTATAGCACACAGGGATCTTAGAGTGAAAATCACACACCAGAGAGAACAATGCCATTTCAGAACAGTGAAATCTCGAGTCAGATTTGTTTGTTCTACTAAACAAGAAAAAAAAAAAACAACATGTTTTTGTTGTTTTAAAGTGCCCATTTATATTATTAACTAGAATATAAATATGCAGATAAGTATCAACACATTAAAAGAGAAGACGAGCACTAAACCTGTTGATGAACTACACCTCCCAAGATGCTCAGCCTGCCAATCCATCCAAGCAGTAAATTGCATCATCTGCACTCATGTCCACAGCTTAACATTACAGCTAGACTAAAATCTAACACAAGGGCAGAAGATATTGCATTAAGGTTTGTTTAATAACATGGTGCAATAGCCATAATAATCAATCACATCCTGTTGTTTTCTAGAGAAGTTTGGAAAAATTAAAGAACATTTTATATTGGTTTATATGTGCACATGGCATTACTTTATTAAATTGACTTTCCACCTTAAGGGGCATAATCAATTGTTTGAATATCCCGCAGCGTTAAAAGTATTACCGGTATTACGGCAATACTAAGCCGGATTTCAGCTCGCAGCTCCCTGAGCCGCGAGCTGAAATCCAGCGTGAAAGGTACCGTAATAACGGTATCAACACACACTATTACCGTAATAACGGTATTTCCGTGCACTATTACTGTAATGACGGTAATAGTGCGCACACCGCGTTACTTTAGCCAGTAACGCTAACAATTGAATATGTAAGAATTCTTTCATTTATTGGCTGCTATGTGTTCTCTCACAAATTCCACTAAATTGCTGTATCATTCTAACCAAGTTCTGTGCTTTCAACCAATCTATTTATGTCATCAGACAGATGGTCAGTTTGTTGCTCTGTAGTTAGTAAAAGTAGCAATAGGGCATATACCATATTAAAGGATGATTTAACATATGCTAAATAATTTCACTCCATAAAACGTTGAAGAAAACCATTGTAAGTCACTCACAGTCTAAAATGGTTACTTACAGAGGGGATATTTGTACGTTGATAATGAATAACATATGCTGTCAAAAATGTTTGTATCTCCTGTCCCAAAAAATTAATATGTCTAGTTCAATTCACAAGCAGCACTACTGACCAAAACTCCACCTTGTGATTCTGATATCACAGAGTAAACATTATGCATTCACAGTCTATAATTAAGATGTCCTATCAACAGATTAACTAGCAAACTATTTGTTTGCGCTCTGTTTGGGCAGTGTAAACATTCCATCCTGATGCTCTGATTTTTTAATGTAATGTCTGGCTCCTTTGCGGAACCAAGGTTCACTTCATCATCATCATCATTTATTTATATAGCGCCAACATATTCCGTAACGCTTTACAATTGGGGACAAACATAGTAAACTAATAAACAAACTGGGTAAAACAGACAAAGAGGTGAGAAGGGCCTGCTCGAAAGCTTACAATCTATTGGACAATGGGAGTTTGACCCATGAGGTTAAGTCTACATTTGCAGTCGGTCCAGCCAGACTGCAAAGGTAAAAGTGACTCATAAGCTAAATGATTCTGTCACACAACAATGTTGGTCAAGGGGTAGTTGTATAACAGGTGGTAATAGGGTAGTGTAGTGAGGTTAAGAGGGTGGTTGAGGAATATTATAAGCTTGTCTAAAGAGGTGGGTTTTCAGAGAACGCTTGAAAGCTTGCAGACTACAGGAAAGTCTTATTGTGCGAGGGAGAGAATTCCATAGAGTGGGTGCAGCCCGGAAAAAGTCCTGTAACCGGGAATGGGAGGATGTAATGAGTGTGGATGAGAGACGCAGATCTTGTGCAGAATGGAGTTGCCGAGTTGGGAGATATTTTGTGACAAGAGAGGAGATGTATGTTGGTGCAGCTTTGTTGATGGCCTTGTAGGTTCGAAAGAGTATTTTATATTGGATTAGGTAGAAAACAGGCAACCAGTGTAGAGACATACAGAGTGATTCAACAGAGGAATAACGATTTGCAAGGAAAATCAATCAAGCGTGAAAAATAGATTGTAGGGGTTTGAGTCTGTTTTTGGGAAGGCCAGTAAGGAGGGAATTGCAATAGTCAATGCGGGAGATGATAAGTGCATGAATTAAGGTTTTTGCAGTGTCTTGTGTGAGATATGTGCGAATTCTGGAAATGTTTTTTTTAGATGTATGTAACATGATTGAGATATAGAGTCAATGTGGGGAACAAAGGATAGGTGAGTCAAGGATTACACCTAGGCAGCGAACTTGTGGCTTGGGATTTATGGTCATGTTATCAACAGAGATAGAAATGTCAGGTATGCTCTTGTTGGTGGGTGGGAATATTATTAACTCTGTTTTAGAAAGATTAAGTTTGAGTTGGCGAGAGGACATCCAAGATGAAATGGCAGAAAGACAGTCAGTTACACGGGACAACACAGATGTCACTTGTCAGATAACTTAATATGTCGCCCTCCATGGACATATTAGATAACTAGAACCTCTGAAAAATGACCCAGGCAACGGTTGGACAGAGATCTTGTTTAAAGCTGCACTATGGAAAAGATTTTACTAAAGTGCCCTTTGCCTAAGCTGGAGCCCCAGGGTATTCTATATACAAAATTACTTTATATAACCAACTTTGATAGGTGGCAGAGGGAGTAGTATGTGAGCAAACTGAACATTCACAAGCTGTAATCTTATTACATCCAACCCCTGCAAACTCCAGTTTTCGTCCATAGTTTTAAGAGGAACAGAGAAGCCCCAGGAAAAACTGCTGCACAACAAGTGGAATGAGTGAACTCTTTTACTAGGCGATAGTGCAGCTTTAAAAATGGCTTGGATTCTTGCTTAATACATAGATATTCCCCTAGCTGCAAAAAGAGGCTCATATCTATATTAATTATTGTATTAATATATGAAAACAAAGTGTAATAAAAGCAAGAGGATTCTGCATTGTTGCAAATGTATCAATACCAAACTGTAAACCTTTTCACAAATAAAATTTAGATATTTAAATAAACAATAAGAAACGCAGAGAAGCTGAGAAATTCTACTGCCAGAAGCCTAGTGAATATGGAAGTACCTCTATCTGAATCACAGCTGGTCATTCTTTTCAATTTTCAAATCCACAGGATGTGAATCTTTCTAACCAAAATCAATTGCAGGCCTGATTAAACATAAGTATATTTATCTATACCTTTAGCAAAGAGCTTCTCAGCAGGGTTCCTGAGGGTGGAATATAGTAGTTCGACCACTAGTTTGAAAGTTTGGTCACTAAACTATACACAAGAAAAGTTTTAACAATTTTTTTGTGTTTTAGAACATTAGTAGTTTGAAAATTCTACAGCTATAGTGCAGCTAATAATTTGTAGCATCTCATCAGCATAATCCTTAGAATAGATTAACTATGACTGCAGTTGAAGCAACTACACACCCCAAACAACTGTGCTCAAATATGGAGAAAAAAAATTAAATATAATGACAAAATGTGACATAGAGGTACAAGTTAGAATTACATGAGTCAAAATATACAAATAGACACAAGGGGCCTGATTCATTAAGAACGTAAAGTAAAACAAATTGAGTAAGTAGTCTCCTGGACAAAACCATGTTTCAATGCAAGGGGTGCAAATTAGTTTTCTATTTTGCACATAAGTTAAATATTGTCTGTTTTTCATGTAGCACACAAATATCAACTTTAAATGTCAGTGTACAAATAAGCTATCAAGTATTTGTGTGCTGCATGAAAAAACAGACAATATTTAACTAAGTTCAGTATTTATCAGTATGTAAGATGCATTTCCAAGTAATTCAGCACTGGCCACCTCCTCCAGGTTCTGCTACCCATGTGGTTTTCAAAGTTACAAAACAGTGTTGGAAGGACCTATGAATAAACAGATGCAGCTTTCCATAGACCACATTACCAAATAAAAATCAGTTACATCTACTCACACAGTAAAGTATAAGCCACAGTAGACTGTAATAGGGCATCAAGCATAAACAAAACTGGTCTGTTCCACTCGATTCCCTATTGGCTGTACCTCCTATGCCTCCTGCTCAGCCTGATTTTGAAACTACAGTGACGGGCAAAAGTTTTGAGAATGACACAAATAATATTTTTCACAAAGTCTGCTGCCTCAGATTTTATGATGGCAATTTGCATATACTCCAGAATGTCATGAAGAGTGATCACATGAATTGCAATTACTTCAAAGTCCCTTTCTGCCATGACAATGAACTTAATCACAAAAACAACATTTCCACTGCATTTCAGCCCTGCCACAAAAGGACCAGCTGAAATCAGGTCAGTGATTCTCTCGTTAACACAGGTGAGAGTGTTGATGACGCCAAGGCTGGAGATCACTCTGTCATGCTGAGTGAGTTAGAATAACAGACTGGAAGCTTTAAAAGGGGGGTGGTGCTTGAAATCATTGTTCTTCCTCTGTTAACCATGCTTACCTGCAAGGAAACACATGCAGTCAACATTGCTTTGCACAAAAAGGGCATCACAGGCAAAGATATTGCTGCTAGTAAGACTGCACCTAAATCAAACAATTATCAGATCATCAATAACTTCAAGAAGAGAGATTCAATAGCTGTGAGGCAGGCTTCAGGGCGCCCAAAAACATCCAGCAAGCGCAAGGACCGTCTCCTAAAGTTAATTCAGCTGCGGGATCGGGGCACCACCAGTTCAGAGCTTGCTCAGTAATGGAAGCAGGCAGGTATACGTACAGCTAGGCGAAGACTTTTGGAGGATGGCCTGGTGTCAAGAAGGCCAACAAAGAAGCCACTTCTCTTCAGGAAAAACATCAAGGACAGACTGATCTTCTGCAAAAGGTACAGGAACTGGACTGCTAAGGAATGGGGTAAAGTCATTTTCTTGGATGAATCCCCTTTCAGATTGTTTGGGGTATCTGGAAAAAAATGCTTGTCTGGAGAAGGAAAGGTGAGCGCTACAATCAGTCCTGTGTCATGCCAACAGTAAAGCATCCCGAGACCATTTGTGTGTGGGGTTGCTTCTCAGCTAAGGGAGTGGGCTCAATCACAATTTTGCCTAAGAACACAGCCATGAATAAGAATGGTAACAAAACATCCTCCAAGAGCAACATCTCAAAACCATCCAAGAACAGTTTGGTGACGAACAATGCCTTTTCCAGCATGATGGAGCACCTTGCCATAAGGCAAAGGTGATAACTAAGGGGCTCGGGCATCAAAACATCAAAATTTCCATGGCCTGGAAACTCCCGAGACCTTCATCCCATTGAGAACTTGTGGTCAATCCTTAAGAAGCGGATGGACAAACAAGAATTAGGCAAGAATGGGCGACCATCCGTCAGTATGTGGCCCAGAAGTTGATTGACAGCATGCCAGGGCGAATTGCAGAGGTCTTCAAAATGAAGGGTCAACGCAACATAAGGGTCAACGTAAATATTGACTCTTTGCATAAACGTAATGTAATTGTTAATAAAAGCCTTTGACACTTAGGAAATACTTGTAATTTTACTTTAGTATACTGTAGCAACATCTGACAAAAAGGTCTAAAAAACACTGAAGCAACAAACTTTGTGAAAAATAATACTTGTGTCATTTTCAAAACTTTTGGCCATGACTGTACTGCTGAATGGAAACACTTTACTATGAGCTCTACAGAACCCTACTTTTTGGTTACTTATAAAGCCTTCCAACACCGTCTTTAGAAGAGAGGTAAGAAAGCTGTGACTCTCCAGCTGTTGTACAACTACAAGTTTAAGCAATTTGCCCTGCAAACCAGAGGCCACAAGGACATTCTGGGATTTGTAATTCACTGACAGGGAGACACGGGTTACCTTAACCAGTTTTTGAACATCAAATAATAATGTGTAGTTGTTAGTTTTGTAACAATTACATTCTCCTCCAGTAACCTACACTAATAGCTATCTTCCTTTTCATACTCCTCCAAAGTCTGAATCTGACTTTCCTCTCTAATCCACATAAAATGGCAGTATCATATGGAGGAAAGAGACAGGTAAATAATTAAAGTTCTAGTAAATACAGTATACATCACTAGCCACTGAACAGTACCATGTTCATTCAACTTTGTTAATCTCTAAATCATATTAAAAAGTGCAGAAATGGCCGTTGTTTTAGAATATCTTTACTGAGAATTAGATTTACCGATGACAGCTGTGGCATATAAGCTATGTACAAATATAAATTGCTTTGATAGAGGATCAGTAGAAATGTGTTAACATGGGGTGCGCTCTGGGTCAACTGCAGAATTATTAAATCAATACAATTCTTCTAGCAGTGGTTTTTCCATGTCAGTCATGAAAAAAGGAAGGTAGTGCTAGTGGTCCAAGCTGAAAGAAACAGTTGTCTAACTGGGCTTTTGGCAACAATGCTATCTAATGATGATGTATTTATAGAGCACAATACTAATTACACAATAAACAATTTGAAAGAGGTCAGAGATATACCAACAGAAACAAAACCAAGATTGCGGTGTGGAGTCTGTGTGGAGTTTGTATGTTCTCCCTGTGTTTGCGTGGGTTTACTCCGGGTGCTCCGGTTTCCTCCGACACTCCAAAAACATACTGGTAGGTTAACTGGCTGCTATCAAAATTGACCATAGTCTGTGTGTGTGTGTGTGTGTGTGTGTGTGTGTATGTGTGTATGTGTGTGTGTGTGTGTACATTAGGGAATTTAGACTGTAAGCTCCAATGGAGCAGGGACTGATGTGAATGAGTTCTCTGTAAAGCGCTGCGGAATCAGTGGCGCTATATAAATAAATGGTAATGATAATGATGATGAGGTGATCAAGCACATTTGAGGGCTATGTGGATGAACTTTGAGTTTGCCTTTTATAAAGCTAAGTATGACCAACTGCAAGTTTACCAGACATATAATGTTAAAGGTAAATGTTTTAAGATGGATTCTATTGAAGCTGCAGTCTAAGATTTGGAATCAGAATTATGCTTGAATACAAGAGAAGTAATACTGCAGAATGGCAGGGTGAAGAATTCAGAGTACCATAGGAAGAGTTACATTAGTTTTCAAGATAAGATAACACTGTCATTTAGATATTACCATACAAGCAATGTTTTATCTTTGAACATGTATACATGCCACTTCCTTCATAGGTCTTTTATTAGAATTAAGGATAATTACACCTTTGTGGACTTGTTTTGTTCACTAAAGTAGAGTTAACATACCCAAAGGTTCGATTCTATAAACAGAAATCAATGTCAAAATTTTTTAGAGAGTATCTAACCAACTAAAAGAGTGAATCTAACGTTATCTGCAAATGAGATTCTTCTCTTCAGTGAGAGGGAATTTTATGTGGTCCGTCCCCCCCAAATGAACCCCCACTTGATCAGTTGAGGTGCCATTTCTTCAGTGGTTTTCACGGCACCGAGGAGGACAGGGCTCTTTTGACCATTTGGGCAGAAAGTGGACAAGTCCTTTAACCTGTCCATTTATTTTCTTAAGATAGCTTACAGACTACCTTTAAATTAACATAAACTGAAGGAAATAAAAACAGTAGTGGGGCCCGTCTGGGCCTCCTACCAGATTCACTGAGTTGGTGAAGGATGGTGCTTGTATCTGAAGGTCAGCTAGAAGTTACTACCTGCTGTTATAAATAAAAAGTTTCGAAAAAAAAATTTATTCATTTTAAACGTAAGTGATTTTACTCTGCTGAGCAAAATCAACGCATTTCCCATTCATTTGAATAGGCAATGCATTTTCAATGAACACTCAGCCAATCACAAGCAATGTTTACATGTTGGCCACTTGTGATTGAAAACAATGGTATTAGTGGCAAAAGCAGTGCAATACTATTGTGGAATTATTCATACTGGAATGTATAGTTTCACAAGTGTGGAAGTCAGGGCTTGCTGGAACTTGCAATTCACAATAATATTTAATCTTTTTTGCACATTATTACAATTAGAAGAGCAGCGGATGATAAGAGGACATTCCGAAAATAAGGGCTGAGCACTTTGAACTTGATATAATAAAGGAGATATGTGCAAAATAGACCTATTTTTTAAGGCAATTTCAAAGGGGTTCTCCACCTATGTATTTATTTTCCCAATAACAACTTACAGCAGCTTATTTTAATAGTACTGCTAGCCAGAGATGCCAGTTATCACTGTAGGCTCTGAACTGCTTCTTGGGTCAGGACTATTAGATGTTGTACTAACAAGCATTGATCGAGTTCCTGGATTTCAGCTTTGCTGTGCTCTACTGCCTCCTGGAACACATTATAATGTACTTTACTGCAAAAGCAAACTACAGTCTAGCTCATATTTAAAGCAATATTTCTTTTTCTGCATTTTACAGTTTCTCAAAATGTACAACATTCATCACCTGTCCTCTGAAACAGGTAAGCTGGGATGGGAAGTTTACTACATTAAAGAGGAGACAACACTTTTTCAAATGTTATCTACTTATGTTACTTTCATTATTATTATTATTTTTATTATTATTTTATAAGTAACTTATGTATTTTCCTTTCAGAATTCGTCCTGTCTAAATGAAAGCTAATCCAAGATAATTAAAAGACTTAATAACTAAATACAAAAGATAGGGCATGAACAAACAATCAAAGCAGATTTCTGCAAGTGTAAGGAAACAAAATGAAACATTTACATACGACTGTTCTACTTTTACCAACTTACAAAATAAAAATGTCACATTTCCTTTTTAGCAGAGAAATCAATGTGTTTTTGCAGTTCGTTCAACCCTTTATCTGCCATGAGGGACCTGCAATGCATTGCAGCGAATAAAAGCAGCTAATGGGTTTTGCACTAGACAGGCTCAGCGCCAGGGAAAGGGATAAAATATTAACAAGCGTTCAACTCCGGGGTTTCCTTATGTATATTTTTATTTTTTATGAGGCAGGATTGAGTTGACCTGCTGTTCTGCAGTCTACACAGTATTGCCAAATATAGCAAAGCAATTTGGTTTATATTGTGTGAAAAGAAACACAAAAATTGGATAATGCACATAAAAAGAAATCAAATACATAAAAACTTCATGTCGGCATGTATTTAATAAATGTGAATGATAAATATGACTAATAGAAACTGTCAAAGGAGGAAAATATCTGTTGTGTTATGTTGAGAGCAGAAAAAATCTGTCTATCCTTTGTCAATTGTTATACACAACAGGAGATATAAATACTGAGACTCAGACAAAAGGTAAGCCAGCACAATTGCTTAAATCCAAATATTACCTACAGATTCTGTTTGGTAGTCGGTACCCCGTTGATGACATCATCTGCGCATCCCTAGAAACACTGTTTCTCTAGTTGTACAGTGTTCTATTCAAACACTGTGCAAAAGAAATTGGCAAAGATGTTAACCTGTATCTGGCTATATTACCTGACAAAGGAAAAGGGTGCTAAGAACCACATACCAGAAACAGTATGAAATCACTCTGATGAGATGTACTACATTTCATTGATATCCTCTCTACACAAAGGGCTCACCTCAGTTCAATCACTCTGAAATCTCATAATTATTTCGGAATTACTATTTCCACATACAATAGATGTGAGCATGGAAGAGCTAATCACTGATCTAAAGTTAGATACACACTACAGGTTTTTCACCTGATTATTGTGCCAATCACACGATAAACGACTGTTAGGTCCGATATTGCATTAGTATGTACGCCCCAAAGATCATGTTTTATCGTACCAAAGCACATTGTATAGTTTCCTTTGATTTTATAACTAAACTAAAAACATCTATAAATGATGGAATGATGGCGGCCAAATTCTGAAGTCTGTATGCACACTGGATCAGCAGTGTAGGCAGATCTCCATAGAGTTTACAGAGTCACAATCTTTTTAGCAGCATCGTGGCGTAGTGGTTAGCACTTCTGCCTTACAGCACTGGGGTCATGAGTTCAATTCATGACCATGGCCTTATCTGTGAGGAGTTTGTATGTTCTCTCTGTGTTTGCGTGGGTTTCCTCCTGGTGCTCCGGTTTCCTCCCACACTCCAAAAACACACTAGTAGGTTAATTGGCTGCTATCAAAATTGACCCTAGTCTCTTTCTCTGTCTGTGTGTATGTTAGGGAATTTAGACTGTAAGCCCCAATGGGGCAGGGACTGATGTGAGTTCTCTGTACAGCGCTGCGGAATTAGTGGCACTATATAAATAAATGGTGATGATGATGATGGATAGGACAGATGAAGAGCACAGATGTGAAGGTAAATTGTGTAGGTGTGTACACATGAATCGGTAAGATGATGGGGACTTTCAGTTGTTGGCAAAATCATTAAAGCTATCGCATCGGGAGAAATTTTCTGTAGTGTGCACCTAGCTTTAGTTGGGTGTACTGTGTACCCCTTACCTTTCTTCCATCTCAAATAATACCACATACAAAAAAATTATTTTACTGAACGCTATCAGCTGTTCACATGTTAAATCAACTTATGAATGAGACTGGAGAACTCCCGCTATCACCAATATTTAACAAATGAAAATAGAATCAATCAACAAATTATCTTGCTGCTTGTATGTGAACAGATAACAATTTGTCTATGCATGGAGGAACTGAACAAAGATAAAGACGTGTAGGCATTGACAATGTTTGAAAGGTTTCACCCACACTGTGTGATGTTCAGTAAGGAGATGTGAGGTATAATGTAGCATGGAACATGGATTTTTCAACTTCAAGGTGACTGTACAACACATGACTCATCCTGTACACATTTGGTCGGCAATTATATAACACGTCATAATCATCCCAGGCTGTCGATCGAAACATCAATCAATTTTAATGCTATAATAAAAGAGAGGTTTTAAAAGAATTCTAGGAGCAGAGATATTTAATAATGAGGATTTGTGGAAGTTGCAGATTCCAGGATGTTTTGTAAAAACATAAAGAATCTGGATGAAAATGATAAGGGCTGACAAGCTGCCACAGAGCATAATACAAAGGCACACATTTGCATTACACTGTGTGTGCGCGCAGTTTTGGTGCCTTCAGACTTCATAAAATCAAAACTGGCACTAAAGCAAAGAACAGAAGAGTTACAAAAATGGTAACCCACAAATAGATCCAAGTGAAGGCTATTATATATATATATATGTCAGCTCTCCGTTGAAGCCCAGCCTGGAACCTCTCTGGGCCCCGAATCTCAACACGGAGATGCCTGCCTCTTCCACTGAGCGGTGCTGCTGATGGCTGGGGTACTTTGCCTCGCTGCCTCCGGGTACCTTCTACCTGCAGCCCGACCTCCAACCTGATGCCTGGCCCGCCTGCCGCCTTCACGCTGCCGTCCCCTGCCGCAGCCCGACCTCCAACCTGATGCCTGACCCGCCTGCCGCCTTCACGCTGCCGTCTCCTGCCGCTCTACTCCCGCTCCAGTCGCCTGTTCACAGCCTGCTTCCTGCCTCCAAGTGGGCCAGCTTTGAAAGTGCTGGACGTGCCGAGCGCTACATCGCCGCCGTCTGACCCCCATGAACGCTACTTACCGCCTCCACGTCGCTGACCCAAGCTGCTGCTGAATCCATGTGTCTCCTGTTCCTGGATCTCCTGATTCCCTCCAGCGGCACGCGCCCATGTGTCCCGCTGCTCCATCTCCGGTGATCTTCGTCCCGCTGCTCCATCTCCGGTGATCTTCGTCCCGCTGCTCCATCTCCGGTGATCTTCGTCAGCAACAAACGGTGAGCCTGCTCTCCCCTCCCCTGCATTCACCTGATCACAGGCCGCAGATTCGGCCTGCTCCACCGGATACCCCGCCTGCTGCGGGCACTCAGTTAACCCCTTGAGTCCCTCTCCGCCGGCTGCCTCTCCACGTGGGTCCCTGCTCCCCTGAAGTCTCCGTGGCTCCTTTGGCCTCAACCTCCTCATTTCTAGGATCTAACCCCCACTCTGGGCTGCCTCTCATGCCCCTGCCCCAGCATATGGTTGATTTTATATAAAAATAAGAAAAAAAAAATCAGGATCATCCACCATTAATTGGTCAATTAATCACCAACACAGGGCCTGTTTATATCCATTATCCTCCCACCCCGCCTCTCCTCATGACCCCACCTGGTCCCACCGGGCTCCCCGTAACTCCTGACCCCTTGGACCCTCCAACTCTCGTACTTCTCCGGGTCTGAACTCTGCACTGAACTGGTTATCTTGACCCTTGGGAACTCTGATCCATCCTGATCACTCAACCCCCCCAGGACTTTTCTGATCCTGCGCCTACCTCCTGATTGCTGGATCCCTGGACTACTCCGACTCCTGCAACCACCGGGATCCTCCGTGGACTCCCCCGTTCCTGAGTTATCCCTCCAGCTTCCCTGTATGGGCTCTCGGTAGCCCTTCACTGCTGTTCTTGTGTTTATCTGATCGAACCATCAATTTTTATCTTTATCTCTAACTTAATGTGCTTATTTTAATTTTAATCAAATTTATTTGTTCCACCTTTATTTTATTGTTCTCTACCATACATTGTCTTCATCATTTAGGTTGTTATTGTTTAGATTGTTATTTCATTCTCCTCCACTACACATTGTCCCATTGATTTACTGCTGCTCTTCCCCACTTTGCTTTGTCTTCATTGTATTGCTACTGCCCTTCTGTTTCACTCCGCTCCTTAATCCTCTACTCTCCTACGTGCTGCCTTTCTTTGCCCCGTCAGTCTCTACTTGACCTAGCCTAATTCTCCTCCAGCCTCTGCTGCCCTTTTTACCTAGCTCAATTTTCTCCTCCGGCCCCTGCTGCCTCGTCGCTCTCACTCCCGTCCCCCATATCTCAATATGCCGCCCCGCTCCTTTCCTATACCTATCCTCTCCCCGGGCCACCGCCACCTGTCCCTCTCGCACGATCCCATCCCCCCCCCCTCACTCCTTCAACCCTCTCTCCCAGCCCCCTTCACCGGTCCGACTCACACCCATCCCCTCGCTCCAGCAACCCCGACAATCTTATCCACATCTCCCCTCATCCTTCCCTCCCTTTCTCCTGTGCCCTCTGGAACTCAAGGTCCATCCGTAACAAACTGACCTCCATCCACGACCTCTTCATCTCCAACTCTCTTAACCTTCTCGCCATCACTGAAACATGGCTCACTCCCTCTGACACCACCTCACCCGCCACCCTCTCCTATGGTGGACTCTCCTTCACCCACTCTACCAGACCGGACGAACGTCCTGGTGGCGGAGTGGGACTTCTCCTATCCCCCTGCTGTACTTTTCGGGTCATTCCCACTGTACCTTCCCTCTCTTTCTCCTCCTTTGAAGTTCACTCCATTCATCTTTTCTCCCGCATCCATCTCCGGGTCTCCGTCATCTACCGCCCCCCTGGCCCTACCTCCCTGTTCCTGGATAACTTCGCCGCCTGGCTCCCCCACTACCTTTCCTCTGACCTTCCCTCCGTCATACTCGGGGACTTCAACATCCCCATCGACAACTGCTCAGACCCTGCCACTATCAGACTTCTCTCCCTCTCCTCCTCCCTTGGTCTCACCCAGTGGACCTCCTCCCCCACCCACCATCTTGGTCACTCCCTCGACCTTGTCTTCTCGCATCTCTGCGATCTCTCAGACTTCTCCATCTCTCCCTACCCACTCTCCGACCACCATCTCCTCTCTTTCACTCTGTCCTCCTCCCCTACTCCCCCCCCCGCCTAAAGCCACCCTCACCAGACGTAACCTTGATGCAATCGACCCCATCTCCTTCTCCTCCACTCTTGATTCTCTCCTCTCTCCCCTTCCCACCCTGACTTGCCCTGACCAGGCATCCTGTCTCTACAACCACTCCCTCACTACTGCCCCTGACGCTGTCGCCCCTGCCTCTCCTATCCGCCGACGCTGTCTCATCCCCCAACCATGGCACTTCCAAACTCACCCGCTTCCTTAAAAAGTGCTCTCGCACTGCAGAACGCCTCTGGAGGAAATCTCGCTCCCTGGCTGACTTCCTTCACTTTAGATTTATCCTCTCCTCATTCTGCTCTGCCCTCTCCCTGGCTAAACAAACCTTCTTTAAATCCCTCATTTCCCTTCAGTCCTCTAATCCCCGTCGTCTCTTCGCCACCTTTAACTCCCTCCTTTCTCCCCCCCTCCGGTCCCTCTCTCCCTCTCAGGGGCAGTAGTGAGGGAGTGGTTGTAGAGACAGGATGCCTGTAACCTCCTTCGCTCTCTCTCTCCCACTGCCTGCTCCTACCTGGCACACCTCTTCAACCTATCACTCTCCTCTGGTGTTGTACCCTCCTCATTCAAACACGCTCTCATCTCTCCTATCAAAAAACCCAACCTCGACCCCTCCTCCGTCGCCAATTATCGTCCTCTTTCTCTTCTCCCCTATCCCTTCAAACTTCTTGAGCGGTTAGTCTGCTGTCGTCTCACCAGATACCTCTCAGACAATTCCCTCCTCGACCCTCTCCAATCTAGTTACCGCCCCCTCCACTCCACTGAAACTGCCCTGGCTAAAGTCACCAATGACCTCCTATCAGCCAAATCCAGGGGTCATTTCTCCTTACTTATCCTCCTCGACCTCTCCGCAGCCTTTGACACCGTGGACCACCCCCTCCTTCTGCAAACTCTTCTCTCTAGGCCTCTCTGGTTCTGTCCATGCCTGGGTCTGCTCTTACCTTGCTAACCGCACCTTCTCTGTCTCCACGTCCGGCTCGTCCACCGCCCCCACGCCCCTCCAAGTAGGACTCCCCCAGGGCTCTGTTCTCGGCCCCCTTCTCTTTTCGCTCTACACTTCATCCCTTGGTGCGCTCATCTCCTCCTTTGGTCTTCAGTATCACCTTTATGCTGACGACATTCAACTCTACATCTCCTCTCCTGATCAATCGTCCACCCTCCTCTCTCGTGTATCTGACTGCCTCTCTGCCATCTCCTCCTGGATGTCCTCACGCTTTCTCAAAATTAACATCTCCAAAACGGAACTCATAGTCACATCTGTTGCCTGGGTGTCACCCTTGACTCCTCTCTCTCTTTTGCCCCCCACGCCCAATCCCTTGCTCAAGCCTGTCGCTTCCAACTGCGCAACATCGCCCGCATCCGACCCTTCCTCTCACAAGACGCCACCAAAACCATCATCCATGCACTCATCATCTCCCGCCTGGACTACTGCAACCTCCTCCTCACTGGCCTCCCTCTCTCCCATCTCGCCCTGCTCCGATCTGTACTCAATGCAGCTGCCAGACTTATCTTTCTCTCATGTCGCTCCTCCTCTGCCTCCCCTCTCTACCAGGCCTTACACTGGCTCCCTTTCCCTTACAGAATCCTCTTTAAACTCCTTACCACTTACAAAGCTCTCTCCCAGTCTACTGCCCCCTACATCTCTAACTTCCTTACCATTCATACTCCCGCTGGCTCCCTGCGCTCGGCAAACGACCGTCGCCTCTCCTCCACTCTCATTACCTCTTCCCACTCCCGAGTCCAAGACTTTTCCCGAGCTGCCCCCCTGCACTGGAATGACCTCCCTCGCTCCATCCGTCTCGCTTCCAATCTGTGCTCCTTCAAACGGGCACTCAAAACTCACCTGTTCCTGAAAGCCTACCAACCATCCACTTAACCCCTCATCCACTCTGCTTGTTCTCCCTCCTCTCCCCTGGTCCCTTTTTCTCCATTGCATCACTGCCTCCCTTCGTGCCTGTTTTGTCCTCCCTCCCTTAGGATGTAAGCTCGTATGAGCAGGGCCCCTCTCCCCTCCTGTCTTCATACCGACTCTTCTGCTCCGCCCTCACTCCATATGACTGCCTGAAGTTTCTGAAGCATTGGTACTTAGTGTTTATTGTTCTGTGATGTTTACCCTGTATGGTCTACTGTTCGTATTATGTAAGGCGCTGCGAAAACCCTGTGGCGCCCAACAAATAAATGATAATAATAATAATATTATATATATATATATATATATATATATATATATATATATATATATACATATATATATATACACATATATATACATATATATATATACATACATATATACATATATATATATATATACATATATATATATATATATACACATATATATATACATATATATATACATATATATATACATATATATATATATACATACACACATACATACACAAACACACACAACATTTTAGTCTGGCTTTCAATACACCTTACGGATATTGTGCTTCTTTAGTAGATGATGGGATTTTTGTCACTCCGCAGACAATATTTTAGTTGTACAAATAAAGCATATTTCATCTGTTTTTTGGAGGGTTTTTTTAGCCATGCCAACTTTGAAATCACAAAATAAATTCATTTATGAGCAGCCAATGCTATGAATATTGTACAGTGGTATATCTGCCCAATTGTTAGCTAGAACTTTTTTTGAAATCTTTTTTTTTAATCTAGCAATACATAGCACAGTTTTTTAGTCTTAGTTTTTTAAATAATACTTCTTCCCATGCGTTGTGTATAGTTTGCTCTCATTTGCCATTACTCCAACCTCGTTACCTTGGGGCAAATATATGAAGATCTAACATCACAGTATAAGGAACACAATTAAAAGGCCCTCTCCTGGGAATGCAGGAGTCCTTTGGTGGTCTGGATGCTCAGGTAGCTTTAAGGTCTTATTAGACTATAGGCTAAACTCATAAATTTTGGGTTCCACACTGGTCTGCAAAACAGCACGATGCTCAAAATGTCCAAAAAATTATATATAACGTATTTAGCTTTCCAGTGAAATATATGATCTTGGATGAGGGAATCTAGAATTTTTACATTTTGGAGGGGGGAGTTCACATCCTTTTTGGGTGAAGGTACATTAGAAATTATACGGTGTTAAGAGCTGGGCTTGAATTAGGATTTGTGCTTCTTGGACTAATAGTAGGGTGTTGCTTAAAGCTCACCATAGGATTAGATTATAGTCAAGTTAAGGGTAATGTTAAAGAAAATTAGAGTAAACTAAGTGGGTATATGTTGAGGTTGAACCATTTTGTATCACTTTTATTTGACCCCAGATATCTCGCCATCACCTGGGTCAAACAACGAATAGGACTACTTAATTGAATTGAGGATTTTGTCAATTAAAAATGTTTCCTATTAGTTGATTCTTTCTTAATAAGTCTAACAATGGGAGTCTTGTCTTTTATAGATCCTGTGCAAATACCCCTGGTGCACATTTATTACAAATACCCTGTTCTGAACCGGTAGTCCTCACTTAACCATAACCCTAAACCTGTAGCATAAAGTATAGGAACTACATTATTGATATCCCAGTTTAGCCTTTCAGAGCTAGGGCCATGGGTTCAATTATGACCAAGGCCATTGTCTGTGTGAAGTTTGTAAGAAAAAAAAGGACCCTAGTGTGCGTGTTCACTCATGTGAACTAGGCTCCAACAGGGCAGGGATTAAGCTGGATGATTATATAGCTTATGCACAATATGCTGTATAATATGATGACAATATGTAAACTATTATAATAATAATTATACTCCACATCATAAATCAGCTTTTAAGGTCACTATGATTAAAGTACAAGCTGATCCAGAAGAAAAAGGCATATTCACAAATACAAATGTAAAATCGTATGGCAAAAATGTGACAGAAAATAATATTTTCAAAATGGAACATAATAGCATTGTTCTTAGACTACAAGCTACTGCTCTCCATTTTCCATTTCAGTGAGTGGCTTTCCTGCTATGTGCTTCAGTTGGTTTATAGACAAGGAAGTCTGGTATGATATAGCTCTTTGAATTAAAGCCATTTATATTATAGATTTAGCAGTCATTACATCTGAGGGAGCCCCCTATTCATTTCTACATGCACAGAATGTAACTATTAGTTTCTGTAATATTACAGTGGCAAATAATAAAAAAAGGAATGACACAAATATAAGCATGTGGATTTTAATCTATGTACGGCAGATTTGAAAACATGACCATACAACAGTAAGGAGAAGATAATAAGGGTAAAACAATCAGGCTTATATGTTAAGAAACATGCCCAATAGGTCTGCTACAAAACGCTACAAGACAAAACACAGGGAGAATATTGACAGCTGGGTTAATTAAGTGCCTAGACAAACCAATATAAGAATAGTGTCTGATATCCAGGCACAATGAAAGATTTACAGACTGTGCACAAGGTCGCATTTATTAATATTCTGGCTCCTTCATGTTATATGTAAATGAAAATTATATGCATCTGAACATAGAGAATCCTGATTTACGGTACTTACAAAGAAGTCCTGTTAACAAACCCCTAAAAGGATAATAAAATAATATAACTCATAAGCCTGGAAAAACGCAGTGAAGCACTGGTTAATGAATAATGATAAGGGACATAGAGAAAAACTATCTATGTTTCATAACCCTCAAGCATAATCTAAAACTTTCGTTACAGTTTAGATAATTTATTGATATTTGAGAAAGGATAAATGGTGCAATATAAACATGCTATGTATAATTAATGCTCTTATACAGATCCCGCCAGCAGCCTCGTCGTTTTCCAGACATCAGAATAAATTTAAACACCCAGCGTCAATGGGTCAATGTCCCAGACGCCTTTAATGCACTGGGTGTCTGGGAAATAAGGTGGCAGAGAAGGCACTCAGTAAGCCCATTTCTATGCTGTTCACATGGTTTCCCATGTAATCTGCTTAGAACAGAGAGAGGCTATTAGATAAATTCTAACAGAAAGTATAACAAATGAAAAAAGTCAGGTAGCTAGTTCTATAGTTATTGTAAATAACCATGACGAGCTATGGTTTTTAAATACACACTGTCAGGATGAGAGCATAAATCTGAAAGGCTGAAATAGAATATTGAATGTCAGGGCCCAAATAAAACGTCGCATGGATACATAAATTAACCTGACCTTCAATTCAGATAAATGTGTGACCAATTGTTTTTTAAAATGAAACAATTAGCCCAGTAGGAGGTAATTAAGTTATGCAAACCCTTTGTGAAGAGACCAGTTTAAGATATGCAGATCACAGACATCCATTGTTTTTGATCATGTATTTCACTAGTTAATTGACTTCCTTTCAATAGGTATTGTAAACACAAACTAACCACTAGGTGCAAATTAGAGAGCCATATGCCTAGGTGAGAATCTTGGAGACTCCTGTATAAAATCTGTAGGGTCTTTATGCATGTATATAGAAATATGAACTTGAAAGGAAATGCTTTCATTTTTCATATTTTGGAAAATCCATGTGCCACTCCGTACTGAAGGGCAAAAACCCCACCAGGGTTGTAAATGACAGGGACGGGTGGTATCCATGAACAGCTAAAATCACATATCTTTCAAAAGTGTATGTCACATTGTCAAAAGGTCATTATGTTTGGTATCAAAAGATAGACAGTCATAGGGGATTTATTAATGATAAAATTGGATCGATGTAATGCTCTACAGAAAAAATATATCACATAGTAGAATTGGTTAGTAAATCAGGCAACATGCAAGTGGTGATTGAAAAAGTGTCACAGGCCACAACCCCTTAAAAACCTGTGTTTTAAAAGGACAAGCTGTCAGTTTCTTGGGGATCAATCTAATTGAAGGACTGTGCATCTTTTCTGCCTACCCCCAGGCATACAGATTATGATAAGTAAATTATGCTCTGTACTTTTATCCCTTTTGTATTTATAATGGTTTGCCATTTTTTATTTGTATGTCAAATCTTTATCTAACTGTTATTTTTTATTCTCTGTAAGCATTGTACTTTTTGTATATTAAATCTAAAATTTAATAGTTCTGTCCTTATTGCTCTAAACGAATTCATTGCCTGTTTAGAAGAGACAGATTGCTTGGCTGGATTAACTCTTTAGTTACCAGAGTGAGAAGAGTTAACTATTTAACTACCAGGGCACAGAGCTGCACAATTGGGTGATTAAATCATAGGTTTGCTACGGGCCTTATACGTAGCTGGTGGCAGTTGCTGAGAGGTGTGAAGTGTGCATCTGTGTTGGGAAAAGGGACCAGCGAAATCTGTTGCCTTAGAGAGAGGGGAGTGTGAGATTTGCATTGGAATCTTGTGTGTTCCCTTACAATAAGCTTCCAAATCACAAGTGCGTGGTGGTTTGTGACAGATAAAGGGGTTCAGGAGCGGCTTCCTGACAAAATAGAGGCGATATATTGTATGACTGTTGGAATATATGATAAGATATCTAATCAGGGAGGAGCTAGAGGGAGTTATCCCTGACACACATACATTTTATAAGCTGGAGTTAGCTTTAAATGCCTAGTGATGATGTCACCATGCATATCATACAGTGGTATTATATCTGGTGCTGAACAGCATGTTATCTACTACGCAATTGCTTTAGCTCTACCCAATATAAAGAAGAATGTGACATGTAGTTTGTAGAGCGGGTCTCTTCTTAGGTGTATGCACCTCCTCCTGTCTATAATGTTTTACATATGGAACGTGTATCCACATATAAGCCTTGCAATACTGTGCCCAAGCAACATGTATTTTTGCAATTTCTCTGTAACTTTATTGAAGCTCATCATCAACTAATTACAACCTGGATTGTTCCTGGCCTGTCATCGGATTGCTCACCGACCATCCTTTACTTACAGAAAATGTGCTGTATGTCTTGACCCTTGGCCGGTGTCCAACTTCATCAGTGTCTTGTCCTACTGTCCCCGAGTTCATGCACAGTCAGCTGCTGCCGAGTGGCGTAAGTCTAAGTATCACAACCTGTGGGTGACTCACAGTGGAGCCCAATATCTCCCTATGGGGTTCCCTAGAAAAACTGGACACTCAGACTCCATGCACCAGGTGAGCCAGTGTCAACAACTTGCAGCGAGTTCGGTCCACTAATTGTGTTGGTGACAGGGTTCACTCCATAGCTTCTGTAGTGAAGTTCAATATGAGCAATATTATAAAGCTTAATATACTATAGAATTTAAGGCATTCCCAGTCATTTGTTTAGGGTCTTTAATCAAGTTGTCAGTGACTTTCGCCTAGGTTATGAAAGAATCGGGCCTGATCTGTGATGAGGTGTACACATTTAGTAAAATGTAAGGGGTACTGTCACAAACGCCCAGCCTGTCCCAGATCCAGCAATTTGAACAACTGGCCATGACTGGCGTCACATTAATCATTTTGCAATAAAAACACCTTTTCTGCAACCACAGAGGATTTATTATGGTGTCCTTATGTTCACCAAAACCACTTATTAATGTTTCACACTTAAATCACATACACATGTAGCATGAGCTTCCTTGGGCTTCGTAAGTTAATAAAGGAATCATGGAAAACACGCTAGATTCAATTTATTTAATCAGAAAAATGTGTCCAAGGCTTAGTTAGAAAAAAGTTAACAAGATATACAATAAATTGCACAAATAAGTTTCAGAAATAAAATAGGGAAAAAAAAAACAGTGTCATTACTTACTAAGAAATTTTAGTTTTGATAGACCTCCTCATGAAAATGCACACGTTATTGTCTAAGGCAGAATATTTTAAACCTTTTTCCCACGTAGCTCTCACCCCCAACCTTTGGAGTTGTGATGAGCCGCCGCGGCTCCGGGCACCGCCGCGACTCTCTGCCCTCTCGTCCCGGCCATCGTCATGACGACCGGGACGTCACTTCCCAAGGCAACGGTCGGGACGCATTCACTATGCTGCGCTGCGCTCCGGCATTCAGGACAGCCGGGCGCGTGCGCAAAGGCAAGAGAAGCCAGCTGGCTGATTGTCCATCCTGGGGCTACCTTTATTCCATTGGACCATGCAGGTATTTAAGGCTGGAAGGGGCAAAGCCTTCCTGCCGGTTATAGTTCCTGCTTTGCTGCTGACTAGCCTGCTTTGTTCCTGGTTGCTGTCACCATTGATTTGATTACTTGTTGCCGACCTTTTGCCTGATTCCTGACTTCGTTTGATTGCCTGTGCCCATTGACCTTTTTTGCCTGGACTCCTACGCTGCTAATTTGCCTGTGACCTCTGAGCCCGGTTTGTGTACTGGATATTCTGACTGCTGCCGGCCTTGACCCTTGCCTGGACATCACTCTGCTATTGCTCTTATCCTCTATCGCTGGGTTCCCCCCAGTCAGAGCACAATTCACGACCCTCAACTGTCTGCGGCCAAGTCTGTCCCCACCACTAGGGGCTCCAGCGAAAACCAGACTTCTGAGTAGACTCCGGGTTTTGTGTTGCTGGCTGTGGGGGTTCCTAACAGGAGTTTAGCGGTCAATGAGGACAGATTGATCTCTCAAATGTCACAGGGCTTTCAAAGTGAGCTAGGTATGTCCTGAGTTAGGGAATGTTCACATGATATTGAGTTCTCACCTCTGTTAATTTGCTTGACTAGATGGTTTACAACTTTGGGGCTTCAAACTCCTCAGAGATGCCTCTCTCTCCCTGGTCTGGCTAATTTCAACAGATTATTCATACTTGCAGTTCAGACTCATTTCATCTAGCAAAGCACACTTCGAGATTACATTACAAGGTTATATACAATATACATTGTCATACATGAATTCAATAGAAAATAACAATCAGTCAATAGATATACTACATAATTGTCATAGGTACCATTCAGTCCCGCCAGGTCACGGACGATACTAGTGGGTTTAAAATTTGTGGAGGGAGATCAGGGGAAGAGGAGGGCAAGGTCGCCAAGGGTGCTAAGAGACAGCCTTAAAGGAGAGGAGGTAATACAAGATAGGAGATTGAAAATGTGGTAAGAACATTAGAACAATGTTTTGATCAGTTCCAATTACAATTACCTGAGAACAGCAGTAAAGGTGGCTTTAAAGTACATTCACCATTTTGTGAATTTTGGCTACTAGGCCAGCCTTTCGTTGACTAATTTATGAAGAGGCCAAAAAGGCCTGGGCCTAATATTTAAGCAACTGCTAGCACCTAATTTCTGCTGAGGTAAATGCATTCATATCTTCTCTTGTACCTTAAGAGATTCTGATGGCTCCTAGATTTCACTGGCTGGCACCTGAATTCTACATTATCTTGTCTTGATATCAAAATTACTTTTAACCTCACTACTTTTGTTGAAAGTGTGAGTGAGTATTGACTGCAAATTAATACAGATATTACATTAAGTTAAATTTAAGTTCTAAGACCATATGTAGGCAGAAAGGTTACCTTTTCCCCGGCATGAACATTGCTGTCAATATCAAAGAGCAACATATATGTCCTTTAATATTTTATCAGTTTTTCAAAAATGATGCTTTTTTTTTAATAAGTTCAAGTTGGTATATATGTAAATAACATTCTAAACATGTGGAGCAGTCATTTAACTAACAGAGAAAAAATTTTAAAAAAATTGTCCACCCTTGCAAAACATATAGCCCTTTTGAACTGAAAGTGTGATTACTTAAATGTTCTATTTCCAGGATGGCTGATTATATCCATCTTGTCTCCTTCCAAAAGCCTAATTTTTAATCCACCAGACATTTTTACAGCTTATTATCAACAGTTTATTCATGGGGGGACTCTTGGCAAACAAAGTATGGAGATACAGCTCGCTCAGAATAAATTAGACAAGAGAGACCTTGTGGATATACACAAGAGCAAAGTGATAAATCATTTTCATTTCACTAATACAAAGTTTCAATTAAGTGTAATCAAAAGCACTGAGCGTTCATCAAAAAAGGAGATCATTCACTTTACAGATAAGGTTAATTCAGTTTTATTCCAGCCAGGCTCATATGGAAATCGAATGTCTAGGTTCGGGGCCGGCTAAGCCTTGCTTGTGTGCTGGGATGTCCTATCTCCCTGAACAAACAAGTCATCAAATATACTTATCGCCGCCTTTCGGCTGTACATCATTCTCCTACTACCACTCTGCTACGTGCTAACCAGCCGGCAGTGTGTTTAGACTATTAATGATCAGCAGCTGTATCTGTCCAAGCCAACAGAGCAGAAAAGAAACATCTCCTATAAATCAGGTTAGAGCTTTTAGCAACGGCATCAAGTATGCATCATTTTAAAACGGTGATATGAAGATTTGTGTTCGCTTGTATGTGCTGTCTGGATGCTTGTGGAGTGGTGCTCTCCAAAAGAAAGCATGTACGACTGAAATCCCAGTAAGGCTTCATTCAAGCTTAGAAAGGACATATATACTAGTCTGAAAATAAGGTTAGGACCATGAAACTGTAAATGTACTTATTTGGTAGGATACTATATGGGAAATTAAAACAAAGGTACAATGCAATGCGATTTTTAACATAATTTGTATCTACAGTGGCACTATTTTCTTTTCGCTTATAGATAATATATTATTTTAGGTCAAAATTTATCTTCTTTGTGCAAACTGACCAGAAGCACCATCAGTGGGCTATAGACAGAACCCTTTTATGGGTTCCGGTGTCTTTGTGGACCAGAATATTAAACTGTTTTGCTTTGACATTCAGAACAAGCACATTATGGATGTGTGTGGGGAGGAGGGGGGATTTATAATAACGATCATTGCTTTTATGAATTGAGCATTTTCCGCCTATTTATATTGCTCCTCTACTTTTAAGAAGAGTTACTTTTTGTAGATGGAATAATGCTCATTCCAGTAACAAGTTCTGGTCGAGTTTTTTTATACTTTTAGTCAACAAGTAGGACAAGAGAGGTAACATGCAGGAGGTGGAGAAAAATGACAGAAGCAATTGTCTCTTGGCAGAGGTCTAATGCTGGGAAAGGTAAGTGAGCACACTTCACTATGTACTTTCATGTACTGTTTCATTTTTAGACCATCCATATGCATCCATAAGGGGAATATGCATCCATAAGGGGAATAAATAAGGCCAACAAGAGCAAAAGTCCTCCAAAACCAAAAAAAGCTCAGATAGTAGATCCAATTCCAAGTAACTGCAACATTTTGGCAATATATTTACTATAATTAGTTATAATTCACCAGCAATCAATCACATAATAGAAAGATAGTTTAGAAAAAAACAGCAAAATACCCAGAATTTCAATATTTTCTGCACCATAATAATTACTATAAAACTTATAAAAGACAATGGGTTTCCCAAACCCAGTCCTCAGGGCTCCCTAACAGTGCAGGTTTTTCATATCTCCTTGCTGGAGCACAGGTGTATTATTACTGACTGACACATTGTAACAGATCCACAGGTGGTCCTAATTATTTCACATGTGATCCAGAAAACCAGCACGGTTAGGGAGCCCTGAGGACTGGGTTTGGGAAACCCTGGGTTAGATGAATAATCGTGTGGTTATTCTTGTAATTGTTGAAATGCTTCTTCACCAATAGAAAAACAAGTTCAAAATGCTTACACTATTTCAACAATTTTATATAGGAACAATGTGTATGAGACATGAATGTAAGCCTTCGGAAGAGAAAATTGGAAAACATAAATGCCAACGACAAACTGAAAAGAATATTTATAAAAGCAACAAGACATTTAAGAATTTCTATCATACCTCCGAGAAGCACTCAAATAGAGACAATGGTAAAAAATCTTGAGGCTCAGAATGAACAGGTGGTCCAGTCCAATTACTCTGCACAAAGAAATGAAGGCAGCTCACACCCAACAGGAACACCAGCAATTGTCTAGAACAAGGAGAATAATGGACTAGATTAAGTATCATTTTCTGATATTCAACAGTAAATGTCTCTAAAAATAATATTTGGGCTTGCTTAAAGCAGCAATATCATGAAAAAAATGGCGTGTTCTTTGATTTTCTTTAACATAAATCACTATGGCAGGCTGTAAGAATAATGTTGCTATTTACCATTTGGCCTTGGTTTGTTGTTTAAGGCTATTAATGATTTATAATTCTGCACAGCGTCATGGACTACCATGCCTAACACAGTCACATGACACATGATGTAGTGAGCAACGAGGCTTTGGAATGCCCCTCTGAGCTCTGTCTGCTCTGTGTAACTTGTAGCCATATTTGTAACCTCCAGAGAAATTTTGAAAAACAGATAATGACTTCTAGAAAGACAGCTAAACAAAATGCATGCTTTATATGTACTTAACTTGCTTTAGAAAGAAAAAAAAATGACCTATGTGAGATTGCTGCTTTAATAACAGTGCATTAGCAAAGATGTACTGTAACCTAAAGTAGCCAACCAGATAACAGGTTTTAGAGTTCTAATCGGAATGATAAAATAGATATCTGATCGGCTGTTGAGTTACAGCACATCATTCCTTTCTGAACCATTAAATAAGCTCTGGGCTTTGCAACTTTATATGTATTAAAGTAAAGCTCGACTATGACATTCATACACTTGTAAACTGCAAAGGATAGAGATGGCTCTTAGCATAGTAATCTTTAAAGGATAAATTAAAAGTCAATAAAACACACTCAAGTACATAAGAGTTTAATGTGATGCTATAAGATGATAACTTTTTTCCCTTAATGACAGCTTTGGGGGCAAGGACTACTACTTAAAGTCTATTTCAAATATATAACATACAGAAATTAAGTGTCCTGGTTTGTCCTGCTTTCATATTTCACAAGCTTAAACAGGTACAAAAAAGCAATATAGGGGTAATAATGAAAAAAGTGGTATCTACACAAAGAGGGGGCTATCTTGTAGAACAGTCTGTGACTTACATTTTAGGGTTCCACATATAAAATTCTGTGTTCAATGAGGCACTCATAAGAATCAATGTGAAATAAACTGAATGGTTAAACTCGCTAAATAATTCAGGACACCAGCAGGTGTCAGAGCAATAAAAAAAAGAGCTATTTTATAAGTTGGTCATACGGTAGATGCTTACATCTATTAAGGGCATTATAGATTGAATGTTTGCGCATACTAAATCCTTTACAAAGAAATTAAACATACATTAACCCATATTGGTATATATGATGCAGTACTACGAACATGCTGTTAAAAAATAAATATATCCTTAGTAAACATTTGTCATTTCTGTTTAAATCTGAATGTCAGTCTAAATAAAACAAAACAAATATAAAGAAAATGAGTAAGTGTTTTGTTACCTTATCCTGTATTACAATAAACCATAGTTGCCATGAGAAGTTAGGTAAAATATATGGAGATACTAAAAGGATTGATGAACCAAAAGCTATTTCTGAGACAATCAAAAGCTTTTCTTAGACAAAATAATAAAAAAGGGAGCTATAAACTAACTACAGAAGCTAAACCAGATGGATAAACAGTAATTGTAAGAGAGAGAGTAAACCACTAAAGTGAGTGAACTGTATGATCTCGTCCTGATTTACAGTTGGATGTTACGTTCATTTGTGTCACATGAAGCTTTTGTCAAAGCTCCACCTTGGTCGTGAAGGTGAGTCAATGATACACACTGCCTGGGGTCTTACAGTCACCGGGAGATGCACCAGATTGAGAAGGAAGACGGGCCCCAGTTAAATAATGTTCAGTATTATTGTTTAACTTTCTGAACATCATTCAAAGTAGAGTTTTCATCTTTTGCTAAAAAAAATAAATAGTAAAGCTATTATTTCAGTAGCCACATAAAGAGCAATTTCAGTTCTTCGGTCACTGAGCCAAAATAAATCATCATAAGTGTGGGCAGCAAAAATAATTTCAAGTGAACAGGTCAGATCTCGAAAACAATGAAAATAATGCAGATTAATGCAATTTAACACAGCTTTTCCTCTCCTCTGCCAACATAATATGTGATCCATCAAGAAAACAAGGGGCAATATTTAAGTCCTCTAACATATATAATGTTGCTAAGATCGGTATCATAGAAAGCAGAGGGAGACAAGAATTGGGAAAGAACCTATAATATTGTGGTGAAAGACAATGGACATGAACGGACAGTATCAGGAATGCAAATTACCTGTCATTGCTCAGTTCTGCAGGAGAGTCCAGGAAAGCAGCAATCTGTCTCTCCAGGTACAAGTCAAGCTTTTCATCTGGATCTGGTGTATTAAAGATCTCTTGTACCAATGGGCCGAGAATAATAGCCTCGTAATTGCCTTCATGTAGCAACTGCAGCAGGGATGCGATTTCTGTATAAAACAAAAAACAGAAAAGCTATCATCTTTAGATGGCATGTGTTTCTGTAATCTAAAAGCATTGCAGATAATCAGTGTTGAGTAGGAGAAGCCAGTATCCCCATATATGAAATTCTATGTATTACTGAGCAGAAAAATGTACATGGAATAATTGGGAGTGCTTATACTTGACTAAATATGCTCCTTATGCTCTCTTACACCATCCTCCAGAGCTGGCACATTTTTGCTTCTTTATATTGAATATTATCAGAGGTTTGGCACCCCGTTTATCAATTATCATTATCAAAAAGCCATTGTAAATGGCAGCTATTTCAAATCTCTCTTAGAGTCAAGTGTCCTGGTACCCTTCTACTAAAATGACTTCAACTGTCACATTGGCTTGTGTGTGAGGTTTCCTGCACTGGTTTGAGAAAATAGTCTGTAACCGAAAATAAGTAAATCTGTCTCTGCTTATTGTACCTCAGTGCCGAACCTGGGCTTAAGTGAAACTAAAAGATTGACTTAAGACAGCTTACTACATCTGTAGAATCATACTGGTAGACATGATTCCAAGTAAAGTAGATAAATCAAATTCTAACCCTTCCCTTTATGCTCATGAGGATATCCAGACAACATGTTTGACTTTTGTCCAGGTCTGTCTATTCATATCTACCTGTATTCTTACTAAGGCACACTTTAATTGGATCATGGCAAATGAGAAACTGGAAGGTTTGCTTAACGTGGGTATGCGGGGTACATAATAATTTAGGGTGTAGTCACTCTAAGCACCCTTTGCTTCCTAGGTCTTTGCGCAACAGCTCTCACCTGGTTTGCCTCCTACCTCTCTGGCCGCTCTTTTAGCATGTCTGCTTCTGACTTCACCCACCCCCCCCCCCCGTCCTCATTCTATTGGAGTCTCACAAGGCTCTGTCCTTAGCCCTCTGCTCCTCTCTCTCTACACCACCTCTGTCAGTTGACTTATTCAATCATTTGGCCTCCAAAACCACCTCTTTGCTGATGACGCACAAATCTATCTTTCCTCCCTTGACCTCTCTCCCGCCTTCCTAAACCAGGTATCTAGCTGTCTCTCTGCTGTAACTACCTGGATGTAAAAGCGCTTCCTAAAACTCAACATCTGCAAATCTGACCTCCTAACAATTTTGCTATCCCTCCCAATATCTCTCTCTTGGTTGACAACATTACTCTTTCTCCTGTCACCCAAGACCGCTGCCTTGAAGTCAACCTTGGCTTAGTCTTCAGCTTTACCCCTCATATTAAGTCCGTCAACAAATCCTGCCACTTCCTCCTCCGTAACATCACAATAATCCATCCCTTCCTCTCTTAGGGAGCAACCAAAATCCTAGTCCTTTCACTCATAATTTCTCGTCTCGACTATTGCAACCTCCTTCTCACCAGACTTCCTGACTCTAATTATTCTGACCGTCAATTCATACAGCATGCTGCGGCTCGGCGTATCTTCATCTCCCATCACACTTCTTCCACTACTCCTCTGCGTAAATCCCTTCATTGGCTCCCTATCGGTTTCAGAATTCAAGTCAAACTCCTTACCCTCACTTACAAAACCCTTACCAACACTTCTCCCCCTTACATCTCTGACCTTGTCTCGAGGTTTATACCTAACAGGCCACTTCGTTCTGCCTCTGACCTCCACCTCCATTTATCTCTCATCACTTTCTTCCACGCTCGGCTCCAAGACTTCCACCGTGCTGCCCCCATTCTTTGGAACTCCCTACCCAGTCTCACTAGACTCCAACCTTCAGTCCTTCAAATGCTCATTCTAATCTCACCTTTTCAAGCTTGCCTCTTCTACCACCTCTTGACCATCTTATCCATCGCCTCCTCTTCCTCGCCTGCCAACTCCATTTTTTCTCAGCTGGTCCTACTGTCTCTCACCACCCCTCCCTTAAGAATGTAAGATCTCGCAGACAGGGTCGTTTCTACCCATTGTCCCATGTCTGTCTACTGTCTGACTCCATCAAACATTCTGTCATGTCTTTTGCTGCACTCATTGTGAGTCCCCATAGCATTACTCACACTCATCTGTGCTACTTGTGTATATTTCCTCATCTATTTGTTATTTGCTTCTGCATCAGGCGCTTCTGAATCTGTGACGCCTTATAAATAAATAAATGACAATAACAATAATAATAATAATAATACTTAGAGCAGAGACAGCTTTAAATGTGGCACTGGTTGCAAACACTATCAAAGTCTTCTGCTCAATAACTAGTGAAATAAATATAACAAGAGTAGTCAAAATATTTTAACTACAATAATTGTAAAATAAGAAATAGCATATTCTTAATTAAACAAGCAGAATAGCTTACTACCTTAACTATTGCTATGCCAAATTATTAATACCTGATTTCCCCATTTCTTTTACCATCTCTAGTGTCATACAATTATTATACCAGTGTGAAAGGGAATGATGGTAAACACAGTTTTTCTCTTCTAAGCTCCAACTCAGAGACACATACTGTATTCCTGGATAAATGCAGAGTATAAATCTCACTAAGCCTTAGCAGGCAACTGGTTAATGAAGAATATAATTATCCTATAAAGCTGTAAAACGAACAAATATTAATCAATTTGTGTTGGGTGCACATATTTGCTCCAAAATGGAATACTTTATAACGAAATTAGATTCCCCAGGGTCAGTTCAGAAAATATAACATTATGACAAACTCAAGAGCCCTGGAATAATGTGTAACCATAATTCACATATACCTGCCTGACCGCTGCTTGAGTAGTGTGCCTTGAAAAATAGCACTATAAAAAGGAATGTCTTCAAGCCATTTAGGATAATGATGAACAGCAGTTTTATCTGAGATGTGAGCGACTATGGATCACAAGTTTTACTGCAGCTACTTAGTACTGAACTATGTGGGGACATCCCATCCCACCATGCAAAGAAATTATTATTATTTTAAAATTGCTAATTTTAATTCTCACTGTCATACCATGAATCAACTGTTTTGACTGACCATTGGTATAATCTCTAAAACCCATTAGTGACAAAATAGCAGTCTTATTGTACAAGGTCTGAAAACACATACCTATTGCACAGTGGTACACATATATAACAGATATGAAAATGCCATATCTTCTCCGTAAGATGCAGACCTTTTTAGCATAGTTTAAAGCAATGGGCCAATTTTATTAAAAAACAAAAAACTAAACATTATACATCTCTGAATTCATAACACATCAAACCATGAAGTGGATGGGCTACAGCAGCAGAAGACCACACCAGGATCTTCTTCTGTCAGCTAGGAACAGGAAACTGAACCTACAGTGTGCACAGGCTCACCAAAACTGGACAGCTGAAGATGGGAAAGACGACATAAATCCATGGGTGCATTCTGCCTGTGTCCACTGCGCAGGCTGGTGGTTCAATGGTGTGGGGAATGTTTTCTTGATACACATTAGGCCCTTACACCAATTGAAGACAGTTTAAATGTCACAGCCTACTTGTGCATCCCTTTATGGCCACGGATTACCCAATACGCCCAGTAGCCTTCTCAAGCTGGTTCCACAAACATGACAAGGAGCTCAGTGTACTCTATGTATGGTCCTCCACAGTCACCAGGTCTCGATCCCATAGAGTATTTTTGGGTTGTGGTGGAACAAGAGATTCTCGCAAAACTGCATCCATGCCTCTGAGAGTTCAGGCAATTCTGGGGGCAGTTCTAGAAAGGTGGAACTAATAAAGTGTCTTTGAATGTATGTATGTATATTATATCATAATATATATATATATATATATATATATATATATATATATATATAGAAAACAAGTTGCAAAGATACAAGTTGGCGCTTAACTCAATATTTGGAATAATTAATCGTCCATGTAGTCCAGGGGTCGGCAACCCCCGGCACGCGTGCCAGATGTGGCACGCTGACCACTTTTGTCTGGCAAGCCGACGCTGAAGCTGCTTCAGCAAAGCAGCCGATGATGGCCGAAACAGAGCTTCTGCGCATGCGCAGAAGCTCCGTTTCGGCCATCATCGGCTGCTTTGCTGAAGCAGCTCCCAGGTTTCTCCAGAAAGACGAGTCTACAAAGGTAAGGGCAGCAAATTGAGGGGCACATATACCTGGCATACTTTGCATTTGTGGGGGCAACTGTGGCATGCTATATATTTATAGGGGCAACTGTGGCATGCTATATATTTATGGGGGCAACTGTGGCATACTATATATTTATGGGGGCAACTGTGGCATACTATATATTTGTGGGGGCAACTGTGGCATGCTATATATTTATGGGGGCAACTGTGGCATACTATGTATTTGTGGGGGCAACTGTGGCATGCTATATATTTATGGGGCAACTGTGGCATACTATGTATTTGCGGGGGCAACTGTGGCATGCTATATATTTCTGGGGGCAACTGTGGCTTGCTATATGTTTCTGGGGGCAACTGTGGCATACTATGTATTTGTGGCGGCAACTGTGGCATACTATGTATTTGTGGGGGCAACTGTGGCATACTATGTATTTGTGGGGGCAACTGTGGCATGCTATGTATTTGTGGGGGCAACTGTAGCATACTATGTATTTGTGGGGGCAACTGTGGCATACTATGTATTTGTAGGGGCAACTGTGGCATGCTATGTATTTCTGGGGGCAACTGTGGCATACTATGTGTTTCTGGGGGCAACTGTGGCATACTATATATTTATGGGGCAACTGTGGCATACTATATATTTATGGGGCAACTGTGGCATACTATGTGTTTCTGGGGCCAACTGTGGCATACTATGTGTTTCTGGGGGCAACTGTGGCATACTATGTGTTTCTGGGGGCAACTGTGGCATACTATATATTTATGGTGGCAACTGTGGCATACTATGTGTTTCTGGGGGCAACTGTGGCATACTATATATTTATGGTGGCAACTGTGGCATACTATGTGTTTCTGGGGGCAACTGTGGCATACTATGTATTTGTGGGGGCAACTGTGGCAAAGTATGAATTGTGGGCACAACTATGAGGCATAAGATGAATTGGGGACACAATTATGAGGTATGATGTGAACTGGGGCACTACTGTGCGGCATAACGTTTTTTTGCTGGTCCCTTACTGTTAATATGATATTAGCCTCATAAAATGAGATATATATATATATATATATATATATATATATATATATATTATATATAGCCGAGAGGGAAGAGGGCGGCTACAAATTGCCCGGGCCTGCTTGGTGGCCCGAGTCCCCACTGGAGATCTATCTTTGAAAATACATTTTTTATTTTAAAAGTACTTTTTTTTATTTTTTTTATTGAGTGCAGGGGGGATCGGTAATAGCTAAATCCCCTTCAGCTCAGGTACCTTCAGACGCCAGGTCATGTGACTGCAGTGGTCACATGGTACTCGGCGAGCTGCTGGATATCTTCCCATGCTGTGCAGTGGAGAATAAGGTGAGAAGGTGTGCTGGAGAGGGGGCATGTGTGACTAAAGGTGCTGGGCAGAGGGGAGGCAAGTGTGATTAAAGCATGTGGGCAGAGGGGACATATGTTTGCAAAGCTGCTGAGCAAGGGGGCATGTGTGAGTAATGCATTTTTCTGTAAGAGGGTGGCCTGGTGCTTTTCACCTGCTAGACAAGCCTCCAATGATGCACTGCACGCCCCCAATTGTACGACCACTTGCATGGCAAAAAAAATGTTGCGCCGCTGCTATGCGGCGGCACAACATTTTTTTTTCTATGCTTGACTATAAAGGGGGATACATGGAGTTGCTATACTGGGGCCATGAATTTCTCTAGGCAGCCCTGTATGTATTTATGTATGTATATATAGATAGAGATATATATATATATATATATATATATATATATATATATATATATATATATATCACACCCAACTGGCACACCTGGGCTTCACTAGATTTTAGGTGGCACTCTGATAGAAAAAGGTTGCCAACCCCTGATGTAGTCTATGATTGTCAAACACTTGCCAATGTACAGATGACTGCTGATTCACAATTGTACCAGACAGTGTTTCTGGAAGTAATCTAAAAGGAAATGGAGAGGGATAGGGTGTCCAAATAGTGCAGTATTGTTAAAATACCGTCCACTACATTAATTAACTAATTTATGCGTACAATAAAGTGGAATATTTCAAGCATGTCAGATTCTCTTTCCAGAATATTTCAAAACATAGCAGGCTCAGTGACATGGTGACCGGCAAAAAGTAAATAGAGAAACCAGAGATTATCCTTTTGTAATTCAAACGTGTACACCAAACCCAACCAAAATTATATATACATACATAGTGGCAAGAGCACACTTCTGGTGAAATACATGCAAACAATTTCTTGACTTTTTTTACTTTGTTTTATTGTCAGGATGGTAAAAGTATTTGACAATATAAATATTACACACAGTTTCTTGTGACCCTAAACACTAAATAAACAGAGACTAGCTCTCTAGCCACCAGTCAGCTTCTTTAGCATTGGTCACCCAGAACAGTGAAACAAGCAGCTTTTTATACCTGGCACTCCTCCAACAGCCCTAGCTTGATGGACAGGTAGCACTCCCATCTTCCCTTTAAAAGGGAGCTCCCTTAGCTGCTCTTGTTTGCTCTGACTACAGACACACCTGTCAACCTGGGAAAAGACACTTCAAATGTAAGTTAAATCAAGACTCCAGACTCTTTGCAATTTTTAAAATGGCTTCTCATTAGTCCTCCCACTCACACACCCCTCCAAAAATATCACACAGCTCCAGTTTTAACCAATGACTGTTAAACTAAATACAATACCTGGGAGAAAGGCTGAATGTAGCAGTCCCCTTCCAGGATCCAGAGAGGATGTGGTACTATAATGCTCCGCTCTCTCCCTAACCAAAACTTGGGTAATTATAGTGAAAGTAGTACACAAGTAGACAATACAGCTTTGAAGAAAGAAGATCAGGTAAGATCAAATATAAAATAAATTCTAAAGATGTGCATACATAGACAGATTAGATGTGTGTCCCATTCACCAAACACTCAGGTCATATGAATGAATCAAGTAGGGCCAAGTTAGTGCTGCCAGCTGATGACCGCACACAATGGCAAATAGAGGTCATTAACTTGATGGATATTAATGCAGTGGCAATCATCATTTTATCACATTCATCAGGACTGCTCTTTGCTTTGGCATATTCACACAGCAATTTGGGACCATTTAGGGCTTAAGTGACCAGACTGTCCATTCAAGTCATTGCATGTATAGTTGGAGACACATATTCCCATATTTACAAAGTTCACCAATAAAAGCATGATGTCCACTTAACTATGACAATTTAAGGAACATTATACACTCACACTGATATCAATCTGATACACTTGAACATTTCTATTACAAAATCTCCTGAACCAGTTGTACTATATATTTTGTGCTATAGAAAATGACTAATGAACATGCTAGATAAGATGGAAATAAATGTTAACAGCAGGTTTTCATTTGTCTTAACCAGATACATTTCATAAATGCTGATGATTGTTTAGATAGTCGGTATGAGAAAGCATGGTCAAATGCTAGTTTAAATTTAGCTCCTTTGTTAGTCAAGGGTTTTATATTTTTATCTCTTTTCATTTTATAATGATTGTTCTCATAAAATAATTTGAGGGGACTTCAGGACTCTTTGCTCTGCTGTCACTATACAGCACTTGTCTGCTTGCTAAGCCAACGCTTCGTAGTCCTAAATGTGCAATCATGCATTTTCTCTACTGGGAAAAAAAAATTAGCAAAAAAACATTGTCAGTTCTCTTGTGTGCTGTCTGAATTTCCATTGCAGAAAGTGGCTCTTTAAAACTAAAATGGAAAGAAGCCTAATAAAAAGATCACGCACATTAAACCTACATGCATATATTCTTACATGTAAAAGTAATTAATGAGCAGTCGATAATGACTGGGGGTAGTCATCATGGTAAGATTAATCTATTGGAGTACCTGAAGACACTCCGTTGAGCCCTAACCACCATGAGCCTTATGGAAATTAAAATAGCCTTTGTCATACATGTAGTTATCTTCTCCTGTCCTTGAGGTCTGCATAATTCTCTCTAGGTTGTACTCAGCTACATGGGTCTTCTTCTGACTGTCTTTGGCTGTAGGGGCTCGGCTAATTATATAGATTAGGACTTCAAGAGTGACAACTTTTCCACCTCACCAGTCTAAGTAAAATGATATGGGTCCCTGAGACCACTTGTCCATTATACCATTATATTATATTTTTTTATATTTTAAAATAATATTTTTTTTTATATATATATTTACATTTTTTTAATGAAAACATAAAAACACATACAGAATATAAAAAAATGCAAATTACTTGAATAAAAGAGTCTCATCTTGAGACTTCAGAAGACCCCATGGGGTGACCCTGCTACAATGAAAGGCACTTTTTTAAAGTGAAAAGTACTCTTTGGTAGTGCTAGGGCTCAGCAACGCGCGCTAGCCACCCGCTGGGGCCCAGCAACGCGCGCTAGCCACCCGCTGGGGCCCACCAACGCGCGCTAGCCACCCGCTGGGGCCCACCAACGCGCGCTAGCCACCCGCTGGGGCCCACCAACGCGCGCTAGCCACACCAACTAGGGCTTTCTTTTCTTGTTTAACTTGTGAGAAAACACTCTCTTTTAATTTTGTTTTTAATTACAAGTTGTTGCTGCCTTTTTTAACAGACACAATGTTATTTAGAATATACAGTGTGGTTTGATACAGAGATAATGGACCCCTGTAAGGATTCATTCACTGGTGTAGACATGCTGTTTTTTCCTGTGTTGACCACATAGCAACAGAAATGAATTTCCATGCTGTATTGTAATCAGTTTTGACACATTTTGACATCTTTTGTTAAACTTCATTCACATGAGACAAAATATATGATACAACACTTAAAAAAAAGTGCACATATTTGCACCTGAAAACACTTCTAAAGGGTGTCACTGTATTGCTGGACCACTTCCAAACCTAATGCAAACTATATGAAGAACAAATAGCTAGAAAACCCGAACGCAATCCTTTCAGGACCATTGATGTAAGAAAAAACTGTTTCTAGATTTTTTTTTGATGTGCACATTTGGCAGTTAGACATCTATAATCACAAAAACTGGACATATAGTAATTAAGAAGAATCTGTTTTTGATAGTCCAGTTTAGTCAAACTAATGAAAGCAAATATCTGATTGGCTGTTATTGACTTCTGCAAATGTTCTACGTGTATCATTGTATTAAATAATCCCACCATGGCACTATATTTTATACAGTTTTTCTAGCCTTCAGGGATTTATTGACCAGCTTGGAGCAAACATGCCAATAATAATTTATACAACACAGAGTAATAAGTACTAAACCAGTTTATATCCTAGTTAGTAGACTAAGGAGCATCACTCTTTGACTCCCTTTGTCAGCCATTCAATGTCTTGCCATATTTCTCCTTAATGTTTCCAATCCCATCTAAAGCCAAAGTAAATTGATGCTTGCAACATATATAAGGCTTTTTTTCTATATATACACAGATCAGTAAATCATTTTGTAAAGTTTGACATAAATCATACTTTAATCTCTCCTCTAGCGGCCTGGCTGACGTCACCTGGTGCTGAGAAAGTGCTTGCACACATGTTTCCATCTATCTCCTTTCACTGATCAGCACACAGTGGAATATGAAAGCAGAGAAGCCTTGATTGATCAATGTTTCTCTATTTAGAGGCTGCAATGTATAATCCAATTTGAAAACAATGAAAAGTATCAGAAAAATTAATTATTATAAAGTTTTAACAAGAAAACATAATGTAACACACAAACATGAGCAAGAGTTTTCTACAAATGAATAAGCAGTTCTTCCAAGCCTAAAACAACATACAATAACCCAGACGACCAACTGTGTATCACTGGATTTGTTTTGAACACAAATGTCCATTACTGTTTAAAACACTTATGTTTAGAATGTTATACAACCCTACAAGCCATCTGTTTGATATCTCATTTTATTCATCATGTTCGCAGACCTAAGGTAAGGTACACACTGAAGAATTTTCTGACCAACGTGTTATCTACAATGACTTTTCCTTTGACTGAAGTTCCGATCGCTCGGACCATTCAATGCGTACACACTAGTCATGTTTTAGACGATAAATATAAGACCGATCGTCCATGAAGCGATTTTTCCCTGCCATATTGTCGTGAGCAAAGATTAGAAATTTGTACGCACTAAAACGACTATGTAACGATATCCCCAAGAAATTTAAATAAGGAGCAGAGCATGTACAATAGTAACCACCCCAAACCTCATAAAAAAGCGAAGGCAACATGTTTTCTTCATACATTCGCTAGCACGTGTACATTGTATGTTCGTTCTCAACCGCAAAACAAAAAAATATTTTTACTAATATGGATACTTTTGAAGAACGACAAGAAACTGCTCTTTTACTGCTCACTGTGGCAAGAAGACTGCAAGACTGTATAGAACGTGTGTTATATACAAAAATGTTTTTAATTATGCAGGCAGACAAATGTAATACACATATGTAACCTTTTTATTAATGTGTATTGAGTGTGCAATCAAGTGACACATAGCTATAATTAAGGAGGCAGACATAAGCAATACACATATAAATAAAACTTTGTTATAAGACTACACTGACAAAGGTTTATAATTAAACTGGCAGACATATGCTATAGGCATTAATGCAATAGACACCTGCTATTGCTTTACCACTAGAAGCACCTATTTACAAAATGAGCGATGTGCGAACACCACACCACGTGGGACTGGTACAGGCATCAGAAATTAACATACACACGCCCCCAAACGAGTCGCAGTTTGAGGAACTATTGGCACTTGGTCTTGGATCGATTGGAAACTTATACACACTACATGATCATTAGGTGGATTGGTCAGGAAATATTAAACAGTACAACGTTGGCTGATTTGCCCGATTATTGGATGAAAACACCTTGGTGTGTACCTAGCCTAAGTCTTCTACATTGCTCGCTGTTTCCAAGACATTCAGTGTTTTTGCCACAAGAAAGGTTTGAGATACACGATTTATCTTACCAAAATTTGAATTTGTGATGCATTCAGCAGGACACTCAGGCTAACCAGTGTGAGTTCATACGAACAACTAAAGACAACAACATTGGGTTTGTTATCACACATTTGCAAACACAAGCCCTCTCTAAACAGCCTACGTTAGAGTCTGAGATGGATATAAAATATGGATATGGCCACCTTCCTCTCAGTCAGTTTAGTGAGATGTAGCCAATTCCCCACCTATGATGGTGATATCTGCAGGGACATTTCCATTATGTTTGCTTATTCCGTGCAATAAGTATGCCTACCTTTGAGTGAATATAAGTGTTCAGATTAAACAGATTTAAAATGCGCATGTTGCTCAACCTTTTGTAGCTGGATTCCCAAGTCTCAGTGTATGATTATTATATCCCTAATACTTTCTTATCTTTTTTATGTCACATAGCCAGCACCTCCATTGTACACAGCTGTTTTGTTTTTTTACACCACTACTAGCCCATAGTCCGCTCTGAACATTAAACCAACATGTAAGGATATAAAGGGAGTTGCTAATAGAATTTACATATAAACATTTCAAGAGCTTATCAGAACTCAAATTATTTAATACATCTAAAACAAGGGTTTGATTTGGGTACATCCCTACAATGCACCTATTAAAGAGCAGTATATGGAACTTTTTTGAGTCTACACAGGCTGATAGCTTGAAGTGAGGCTGATAACAAGGAGACAGAACTAAAATCTATTTGAGGCAAACACTTTACTGTATTTTTTGTAATCTTCTATATTACTTTTTCGACTAAAAGTGTTTATTAGAGACGTTTCAGCTACACCACTGAACATTGAAGGTGTGCCAGAACACACATACAGAATAAAAGCATAATTAGAATCCTGATTGCACATTTTATCTCGTGTGGATCCCTAGAAATATTCAGTAGGATTGTAGAGAACGGAGATAAGAGCCTTAGCGGAGTGGTTACTAATTTTTTTTCAAAGGGAATGAGTGGTCTAGAAGATTACGCAATGATTGATGAAAGTACTTTATTTGCACAAATTGGTGGAAGTGCGCCATAAGAAATCCATGAGAAGTCTGTAGGTCAGAGAAGGAAAAATAACTAATCTTGTAATCTTAGTTTTACCTTTGACCAGAATAGTGTGTACTGAGAGAGGCCCAGAAAAAGCTTCCCTCCTAGGGGGAGCAAAGGAGTGGGAGCTGTAGCTAGGTTACATACTTTACTACAGCAAGTCCAGACAAATATATGGCTTTATTCTCCAGGGGAAGCACCCTCTGCTCATGTGAACGACCAGAATGAAATTACATATACCAATAGAGTAAAATATAAACTGGATAATTCAACTTGAGCAGACTTTTCTTCACATCGTATTGCTGCTTATAACAGCAGTAGGGAATCTGTGTGGAGGTTCCTTTTGCTTTTATCAAGTAATCAAAAGGTAAATTCCCGGATAAGAGCAGGACAGAGTGTGGCTGGCAGCCAGAACAAAGCATATATATAGGTCAGGGAAAGGAATGCAGTTTCAATATCAACCCATACCCTGGACCAGGGGGGAAGAGTGCCATTGAATACACTGTGTCAGTGGGAGTGTTTCTTAAGAAGATTAGAGATTGACTTAAACTTGCATTTCAACAGTGAACAGTCCAGGTAAATGGGAGCACATTAGAGCTGAACAGTTTTGAGAACAAGGTGGTGTCCAAGAATTATAAAAACTTATGCAAGAATTTTGTGTGGAGGGAAATAAAAGATGTTTTGTCTGGCCTCTCCATCAGCTAACCAGTGAGTGTTCTTTTAATAAAAATGCAAATTTCCTAAATGTTTCAAGATGGACACTAGGGGGTATATTTACTAAACTGCGGGTTTGGAAAAGTGGAGATGTTGCCTGTAGCAACCAATCAGATTCTAGCTGTCATTTATTTAGTGCATTCTACAAAATGACAGCTAGAATCTGATTGGCTGCTATAGGCAACATCTCCAATTTTTCAAACCCACAGTTTAGTAAATCTAGCCGTAGAGGTGTTATTACTGGGTGGGTGCAATCTGCCTAGCCTGGGGTCTAATACCATGTTGAAGTCCCCACTGTGGTGACCAGCGAGATTAGAGCATGATAAAAAATAATTTCATTCCTGAGGGTGTCATTCTTAGATATACCTTATTCATGTCAGAAAGTACCAAAGATTATAATATACTACAATAAAGTACAAGGCTATTAGAAGCTATCGTGACCTTTATAAAGGCACTCAGCTTGCGGTCTTGTGCTTTTGTATAATAAACTCCTTAGTGAATTCTAATATCCTTTTATTTTACAGAAGGGGTGCATTATACAATACAAAGACACCACATTTCTATATTCTAGTTATATGTCACTAACTTAAGTCCTACACATTGTTATAAGTCCAGTTCACATTTATAGGGGCTGTTCTTACCAGCATTTGCCTCGGCCTCATATTGCTGTTTCTGTGATGTGGCTTGGAAGCCCCTGAGCACATCTAGTTCCAGAGCTGCCCACATTCAGAAAGAAGAGTGAGCACCAGCACAGAAGGGAAAAATGCAAAACGTAGGTCAGTAACCGGATGCTCTTTGACGGTGTCTTAATAATAATCCGGAGAAACCTGAAAAATAATGTAAATAGAAACAACATTAACATTGAATTATTGTACATCTGAACCATTAAATATATTATAATTAATGTACATAGTCCTTTTGTAAATTATGTCTTACTGAAATTAATGTGGGTTTTTTTTAACCTACATAGTGTCAAACTAACAGATTTTCTGCTCTAACAGCTGTTAAAGCGCTACAAGGTGTTTGGGACCAGAAAAAAAACAACTGAAGGAAAAGAAGTGCTTTAGAGAAGCCTATGTGATTTTTCCTGCACAGGTCACATAAGGAACAAAACAGCTGTTTAAAAAAATGCTTAGATATCTCACAGGGCTTTTCGGGTAGCAATTTTCCTACCAAAAGCAGGAAATGCTCTAAAATATAAAGATCTGTTTCCGTAGCTGTTTTACTGCTGAGTGAAGTTTTCGTGTGACACCACCCTACAATATAGAGTAAAATGTGAGGATAAAACAAAAAGCCAGATGAGAAGAAAATTGAAGATTTTTATTAGGTGAGAAATTCAAAACTGGAGAAAAAGGGAGCAAAATAAGATGTGAGAGAATGTGACAAAGAAAGGAGGTAGAAGTAGAAAGAATTCACTGTGATAACCAAGACAGTAGCCCAATATGTGAACTTTAAAGGATAATGGTCTGAAAAGGGCAGTTAAAGTATAGAAATAAAAAACCACTAGGTGGCTTAGTGGTTAGCACTTCTGCCTCACAGAACTGGGGTCATGAGATCGATTCCTGACCATGTGTGGAGTTTGTATGTTCTCCTCTTGTTTGTGTGGGTTTCCTCCATGTGCTCCTGTTTCTTCCCACACTCTAAAAACATACTAGTATGTTATTTGGCTGCTATCAAATCGACCCTAGTGTGTTGGTGTGTTCGGGAATTTAGACTGTAAGCTCTATTGGGGCAGGGACTGATATGAGTGAGTTCTCTGTATAGCACTGCGGAATTAGTGGCACTAATAAATAAATAAATAAATGATGTCCACCACCTCCTTGTCTCTTCTCATATTTAACAGTGTAATAAGTGAAATAAAATAGGGCAAAAACATTGTTAACTTGCAAAGCTCAATCATCATTATTGTTTATTTGTAAGATGTCACAAATTCCGCAGCACCGAACAATCAGCATACTGGTCACACAAATGCAAATTAAACATAATAACAAATGATACAATTAAAAATTACAAGTATAATTAGAAGTAGCAAATATACAAGTACAAACTCCATAAATACAAATTAAAAATAAAAATCACACAATTGCAAGTTAAACATAACGAGGACATTCGAGGTAGACAAATGAGGCTTTATATTTGTTTGTAGGATGAAATCCAGGGGGTAAATATTGGCAACTTTCTACAGAGTCCCATATTCAGATTTGGAATTGTATTTAACTTAGCAACACAAAAGTACAAAATAACAACACTTACTTATTCCTAAATGGATGTCTGACAATGGATGCAAAAAAATAGGACAACCTATGGTGCATCATTTGACTGTAAAACAGTGTGAGTAAATATTGTGTTTTAAGGATCTGTGATCTTTTGTCCCCTTCCATTTAAGATTCAGTATCCATGCGTTCAACTGACTGGATACAATGGAACTTGGATGGAAAACACAATCGTAAACTACTACAGGGACTTTCTAATCTGTAGTAACAACAGTTAACTGTGGAATTGCTGCTTGATTCTATTCTAAAATGCCCACTGAAAATGAGTGTGAGGTGAGGACCAGTAGGAAGCTCCAAGAACAATGCTTGCAGCTTCCTATGGTCCACACAGTCACAAATCATTAACTTACAATACTTTATTCCCAAAATTCACTTTTTTACTGAACCAAATTGAAAGAGTGAGTGGGAATAGTTTCCTCTGCATGTTTTAGTTTAACCGGTACTCAAAAGGAAGTATGATTTGGATTCTATGGCCTGAGCAAACTTCAGGTCACATAGTTGTTCCAGTTTTAGGTGCATTTGACTATTGTAAGAGTACCTAAAGAGGTGTTCCTGACATGGGGTGAGGTGCATACCTGGACACGTTGTGGGGGCGATTTCTTGGCTGGGTTTTGGTTTTGTTTTTAAATGTGTGCAAATAAAAACGAATTCTGAACCCTTGTTAAAGTGGCCTAGGGATGTCAGGACGATAAAAGAGGATCGTTTGCATAGCACCCGGGCATGGAAAGGCCATCATCACTTTTGCATTGATTATATTGATAGCACTGTAAGACCCTTGTCATAGTTTTGCTTGCACACTTGTGACATGAAATCTCAATATGAAACAAAGATCATGCATCCAATTTGTTGATTTCAAAATTATTAGGACAGTGTGCATTGGCAGGTATTATGTTCCATATCATTGTTTCAAAATTGTGGAACCACCAAATGTTACAGAAATATATCCTTTTATTGCTCAATATCTTAAAAAAAGTTATTGCTTAAAAATCCTAAAATCTACTACTGAGTGTGGCTACAATGATCTAAAAAAAATGTAAAGTGTGTGTGTGTAGCAAGAGCAGAAACGAACAGGAAAAGTGGAAAATAAACACAAATTAAAGAATAATTTAGGAAAATCAAGCAAGACAACTGGGTTGGCACTAAGCTATGCCAATCCAAATATATACAATTTTTGCCAGAAAGTACCAAACCATTAGTATAGTCAAAATATAGAAAAAATGTTTTGGAATGCCAAGTGGAGGGGGATTTAAATAAATAAATAAATAAATAAATAAATAATAACACATTATTATTATTATTATTATTATTACCTATGAAGATACACAAACTATATTCTTATTGGTTGATGTTGTGTGGTTACAAATATAGAAACTATAATAGTAAAAGATGGCTATAGCCAAAAACTGTAGTCAGATTTTATTTGTTTATAGGGTATGAATAAACAAAAATTATAGTAAGTGATAACGAGATTCGTTTGTACAACTGATTAATAGATCCGACTGTTCTAGCAATGATCGCAGAATAGATTATCTGTAGAGATCTGCCATGTGGATATATTATTGGAAACAGACTAGGAGGCTATTGGTCAAATAGTATCTAAGCTGTATACTTATATATAAGAATATAAACGGGAAGATATGTCGTATGTATCTGTGGTGCGTCTAGAAGTACTGTCACTATAGGTGTGGATGTGATTAGTTGTATGACAGCCCATCTCTCACCTGTACCCATGTGCGGCTTTCCTGCATCAGTAGGCTGCCATGACACTGCCCCTGGAGCATGCTGGGAGGAGTCATGTGACAGGAGAAGAGTCTGATGAGGTACAGAATTAGGAATGTCTGTATGATATTACGTGTGTGCCGCTATCCTTTACTGTTCACTCTGTAACATTCTACAACATGTGCCAGAACAAAGAGAAGACACCGTGCTGGATGTTAGCGTGTAAGCAAAATATGTTTCTCCTTTTGTTCTGAAACTACAAGTCCCGACATGCACTGTCAGTAAGAGGCTGCACAGGACCCTGGGACATGTAGTGTCACAACCGCAGGAATTTGTCTTTTTCTTAATAAGCAGTCACTGGCAGCTAGCAGTAGTAGAAGTTACCGGATCAACAACAACAACAACGTGATGCTATTACACAACTACTCCCAAATAATTATCTGGGGGGGGGGGGGTTATGCAGGGCTAGGTATAGTAGAGTGTGAGCATGTTTGTCATGTGCAAGCTAATTTTTAGGCGTTGCTATTAAAGAGAATTGGAAATTGGAACATACAGTCTGTGTTATTCTCAACGCCCCTTTCAATTTTTCTCAACTTCGTGTCTTGATATAATGGAGCCTCTCCTGCTATATCTTATGGTTTTTAACCTTCACCATCATCTGTGCCCAGAGTCCAGCCCATCTGGAATATGTTATTGAATATTTTTTGCCATCAATGTTAGTTTACTTTTAGCCTCTGCATATCCTGAGTTGTACTTATGCAAATAATGGTTAACGCTGTGTAATCAAATTGTGTATTATTGATTGCACTGCTTTCCCTTCCGTTTCCCCTTTTTCTCCTTTCTGTACCCCCTCTCCCCGCCCCAACATTTTCATTAATATTTTTGGTATGCAGGCAATATGCACTGAATGGTATCCTGTAGCACTTTACTGATTCTTTTTGGCGATACACATTGATTGGCTACTAAGATGTGTCCATAGATGCACTCAGATAAACACTGAAAGAATGTCACTGGAATGTAGAAACTGTATTGTATGGCTTTGGATAATTTTACTGGTTTATACCAGTGAAATACATTGATGGGCTACTAATACCACTCATACTGCCGCCCCGCCAATATCCCGGGTTGTTAACCCGGGATATTGCCGGGGCACAGGGCAGTATAGATAACAAGATTCCCGGGTCGGGCAGGTTCATACTGCACCTGCCCGACCCGGGTTTTAGAAAAAAAAAAAGTGTTAAAAAAGATTTTCATTAAAAAAAAATACATAAGAAATGTTTACTCAACTTATTTTCAGCCAGCGGTGTCTCCGGTGCGTTGCCGGCTGTCGGGGGGACCTCTGGGTACTAAAATTACGTCATTTCTAGTCCATTAGAAATGACGTCATTTTAGTACCCAGAGGTCCCCCTGACAGCCGGCAACGCACCGGAGACACCGCTGGCTTAAAATAAGTTGAGTAAACATTTCTTATGTATTTTTTATTAATTAAAATCTTTTTTTTTTACTTCACAATTTTTTTTTTTTTTACAGTATGAATGGTGAGACCCGGGAATTACACGGGTTGCACCATTCATACTGCAAGCGAGCGGGGTCCAAAACGGGAATTACCCCTCGCAAAATCCCGGGTCTAAGTCCCGGGATTTTAGACCTGGGATTTTGTGGTTGGACTATTCATACTGCACCAAGACCCGGGTTTTTCAGAGTGCCTCTGCAAAAACCCAGGTTTTTGGTGCAGTATGAATGGGGTATTATACCACTTTCATACTGCCGCCCCTGCAATATCCCAGGTTTTTGAAGCCGGTTTTTGCAGGGTCTCGGAGCGTCCCAGCTCAGAAACACCATTCATACTGCACCTCGGACCCGGGAATTTCCCTGGTTGACCCCATTCATACTGCACAAGTCTGTGCCCTGACAATTTGTGGGAGTCTTCACCAGAGCAGTTTTCATTGGCTGAAAAACGGTGATGTCATTGAAAGGTGACTGGTTTGTTGACGCATAAAGATGATGCTAAAGTGGGTGGTGATTGTTTACCACATTACTTTTCATCATGGCCGACGACTCACTTTTGTGTAGCCCAGAGTTCATGTTTACTAGTATTTTTTTGATGTTTTATGCAGCAAATGAGAGTTTGCTGCAGCTGCTGACACTGCACTCTTGCACAGTCCCAGTTCAGGAGGAGGAAGGCGAAGTTTATGGCACAACAGAAGAAAACTCGGTGTCTGTATATGCGCAGGAGGAGAGCGTTTCTCAGGGCCAGCATTGCCTCAATTTTGAGATTCAGTGCTGCCAGTAACCGAACCATGCGTGCCAGAGAGCGTAGCCACGGAGAAGCTTTCTGGTCTACTGTGGTAGCGTTTGAGGAACAGCAGTGGATGCAACACTTCAGAATGTCACGTGGGACATTTAACTATGTGCTGGACCTTATTACCCCAACACTTTCCAGGAAGGCCACTATCTTTGGGAAACCTATTCCACCATGTAGGCGCCTTTCTATTGTGTTGTGGTGGTATGCTACCCCTGGAGAATACCGGACAATCTCCTGCTTGTTTGGAGTGGGGATATCCATGGTGTGCACTCTAGTGCATGAAGTCACCACGGCATTGCTGGAAGCCCTGTATCATCGCTTCATCTCCTTACCGCAAGGTCAGCGCCTGGATGATACAATTGCAGGATTCCTGAAGCATGGGTTTCCACAGTGTGCTGGAGCCATAGACGGGACACACATCCCCATCATTGCCCCCACAGACAAACATGCGGATTACTACAACCGCAAAGGCTGGCATTCCATCATTCTGCAGGCTGTGGTTGACCACAACTATTGGTAAGCGTTTTTTATGGGGGTTTTTATGTGACTGTGCCATGTGTAATGCGTATTGTAAAACATATTTATATATGGTTTTTTTTATGTTAGTTTCACAGATGTTTTCATCGGCTGGCCTGGATGTTCCCATGACGCCAGAGTTCTAGCAAATTCGGACCTTTACCAAATTGCTGAGGAAAGACAAGATGGCTGGCTGTTCCCTAGAGAGGTAAATGTCGGTGTAATGTTGTATGATGTTTTTGTAATTGAAGCTTATATACTATTGTTTGCTATCAATATTGTATGTATTTATTGCCCCTTTTTATATACAGATGTAACACTTGCAAAATGCATTTTCACCATATAGTACCAAGTGTACTGCGTTATTTGACCAATATTTTTAACATGGTGACTTGAAACTGCATGTTTTTATTTACAGAAATCTACGTTTGTTGATGGTGTGGAGATACCGGTACACATCATTGGGGATGCTGCTTACCCTTTGAGGCGCTGGCTGATGAAGGGGTTCACTCAGCAACATCACCTGTCTCAGGAACAGATCCGGTTTACACATACCCTCAGCTCTGCTCGGATGGTGGTGGAAAATGCTTTTGGGCGCTTGAAAGGACGTTGGCACTGTCTATTGAAGCGCATTGACATTGACACCAAGCTTGTGCCCCACGTGGTTGCTGCTTGCTCTATTTTACATAACATTTGTGAAATTCAAAAAGACCAATTTCTACCTGAGTGGAATGTGGAGGAATCTGAAATGCCAGTGCTGTCAGTGGACTCCAGTACTTTTGAAGGAGAGCGCACCAATACCTCTGCTGAACTTATTAGGACCACCCTCACTGCCAATTTGACCTCACTTGTTTGAATGTACCACACAAATGTAAAATTAAAAAATATATGTTTATTTCACATATTATATTTTGTTTTGTACATATTTCCTCATATGTCTCTTCACAACAAAATATAAAATGACACAATATAAAAGTGCTTACTTGCATGTAAAAAAAAGAAAAATATATACATAAGTAGTAAACCCAAGACACAAATGTGCCCAAACAGTAAGTGCAAATTTGCTTTTCAGGTTATATAAATATATATGAGAAGCTAACGGTGTGATTCCAGATCACACGTAACGTACATGATAACAATTAACAGTGAAACATTTGACCATACAACATGATTATTACAATTGCCTATATTGTGGCATTTCTGGTGGTGGAGTGGTTTGGAGTGGATAACCCGGTGGGTATTCTATGTTGGGGTTACCCATAGGTTGAGCATGTTGTGTATTGTGTACCGGGTTTGGAGGGTTATTGTTGCCTAACATGGGTTGCCCCCGCTGGTACATAGGATAATGTCCATCATAATAGTAAGGACTTTGAGGAGGTGCCTGCACCCGTGAGAGGAGTCTGTCCATGAATCCCATAATACACTCACGATTTTCACGTAACACGCATTCCTGCATGTTCATGATTTGCATGAGGAAAGAGTCCTGCAGTTCACACTCATTGTCCATGAAACGCTGCAGTTGTGTATTCTCGTGTTCCCTCATGGTGCTGTCCATCTCCCGCAGTTGATCCATCATGACATTTGTCATTGTTTTAGTTGCTTGGTCCATTTTGTTGGGCCTTTTGCGTTTTTTAGGAACGTTGTAAACTGTACGTAGAAAAAAAGACCGTAAAACATACATTAGAATATATAATGTGGCAGAACAAAAAAGCAGTGTTGTAAGCTGATATGTGCTTGAGGCCTCCTCCCTCTTGCTCAGTAGTTTTGCACTGCAACATATGCGTGTTAATGTTTTAATACTTAGGAGTGTATTATATTTGTCTTTTGGGCTTTTTGTTGATATAGTTCTCTTTTTTAAGTTATGTAGAAACATTGGTGTTTGCTTTGCATTTATGTTGATATACTTCTCTTGTTTTGACAGTTATGTTCAAACATTTTTTTTATTTTTTTTAAGTTATGTAGATATATTTATTGGTATTTGGATGGCATTTCGGTTGATATAGTTCTCTGTTTTTGGGACTTTTGTTTAGAAAAGTTCATTTTTTTTTTCAATTATGTAGATATATATGTATGTATATATGGTTGGTTATTATGTGAGATTATTAAAGATACTTACTGTTGGAGCGTAAACTGGGACCTGGCGTAGACTTTGACACCGGCACTGGTTCTGGCTGCATTTCTTGCGAGTCTCTGTAACGACTTGTGCAGCAGGGAATGGCTGTGATTCGTTCAATTCCTCCCAAGACATGTTGGTGTCCTCTGTTGTGGCAGAGCACTCCAGTTCTGGGGTGTCTTCAATAGAATCTTCTATTATTATCGTTGCGGTCTCGCTTGTCTGTGTGCTCTCTGGTGGTGTTGGTATAGCCACATCCACATTGCTAGAAGATATCAGAGGAGAATGTCCAAAGACCATATTGCACTGGTCATAAAAGGGCCAGTCCATTCTTTCAGTACCACTTTTGCGCCTGTTGTGGTCATGGACTTTAGTGTACTGCTTCCTCAGGGACTTCAATTTGTTCAGGACTTGTTGCTGTGTCCTCTTTATGCCACGTTGTGTGAGTATTTTGGCAATGTTGTAGTACACTGTGGCATCCTTCACAGTCCCAGTCACTTGCCTTCTAATTTCTTTCTCCCCTCTGACATTCAGCAGCTCACGTACCTCTTCTTCCATCCAGTGTTTCATTATTGCTGTAAATAAACACTGTTTTTGCAAACTAATAAAAGCAATTTTCTCCCTTAAAAAACGTTTCTGCTTCAGCTTTATGTTTAGTACACCATCCACCATCTCTCCTAAAAAGCTTCTACAATGTTCCACGGGCTTCCAACGATGACATCATCCTCCAGAGACAGGCAGACAGCCAATCAGCATGTTTTCTGTGCAACCCGGGTTGAAAAACCCGGGTTGCACCATTCATAGTGCAGGCGACCCGGGAATTACCCCTCGATAAATCCCGGGTTGAAGACCCAGGTTTTTAGACCCGGGATTTTGAACTTGTACCATTCATACTGCACCAAGACCCGGGTCGTTTCAGCTCGACCCAGGAAAAACCTGGGATTTTGGTGCAGTATGAATGGGGTATAAGTGGTGTACCTAGATTCACTCAGATAAACGTCACTTAAATTTGCTATTGGTAGGTATTCACTTGTCATTATAGCAGGTGACTGTTTACACAGAAGTACACAATTCTTTTCTAGTCATGTTTATTTCCATGCAATAATTATTGAGGATACCCTCAGGTGGGGGTATTTGTGTGTGTGGGTATTTGTATTTAATCATTGATAGCACTGCAAGACACTTAGGACTTCATTCACTAAAGAGTGGTTTTCTGAAACCGCTGCTTTTCGGCTATTTTTAGGGCGGTTTTGAAACCGCCGGATTTACTAAAGCCCAAACCGCAGTTAAAACGGTCAGAAATTACATTTTTCAAAACCACAACTTTTCAAACCACCATCCCGATTTTAACAATGATGAACATGCAAACAGCCGATTTACTAAACTGGGGTTTACAAAACCGCCGCAAAACAGCTATTCAAATGGCCAAAATGAAAGAGGTGGTTGTGAATGGCGAGATTGCTCATTGCTCAAACTGCATGCTGTTTGAGCTATTTTGCCATTCAGAACATAAGAGAAAGCACATTGACATTTAAATTATTTTAGCAATCATTATTTATTTATTAAGGGACAATAATCAATAATTTATTGATTAAGGGACAATAATATTAACTTACGAGGGAAATTTTGTTTTTATATTTTTTTAAGGGGACACTATTATAGCATTATATTATCTGGAAATGTGCATATATAATATTAACTGATTGTTAATGGTGGATATAATTATTTATGTTGCACAATCTGTCATTACATATTGTTCGAATAATATAATAATTAAATAATTTTATCCCCTTAATATAATAAAATGTTTTGTTCCCCTCATAAGTTAATATTAAATTCATTGTGTCCCTTAATCAATAAATAATGATTGCTCAAATAATTTAAATGTTAATTGTGCTTTCTCTTGTGTTCTGAATGGCAAAATAGTTCAAATAGCATGTTTAAGCTATCAAGTCATTCTGAAGCAGGATTTAAAACTGTCCTGTTCCGTCTTTTGGATGGCGGTTTTGACAAAACCGCCGGCATTTTAGCTTTTTCAATCCACCAGTCATCGCCAGTCATTTTAATTTGAAGCCTCAAACCGCCCTATAGTAATTATGGGGGTTTGGATCACTAAACCGTGAAGTCGTCCAGTTGGATCCTGGACAGGTTTTAGGGGGGTTAGGGTCCCGGTTGGACCTCCCGTTGCTGTGCATTGGGCAGAACTTTGCCTGTTCTGAGCTCTCCACTATATGGACTCAGGGGCACACCGAGGATTGTCGGGGGGGGGGGGGTTTCTCCCCGCCGACCCAAAAAAAAAAACGATTCTTTGACAGCGCCGCGGCTGCTGTATAGGACAGTGGCCACTTAGTTAGCGCAGGGGGGGTTTCTAGAGTCTCAGAAACCCCCCCTGTGTGCGCCACTGGGACTTGGATGAAAACTTCACAGAATGGTAATATTGGATCCCAGAAGACATACTAGTAGGTTTAGGTCCCGGTCGAACTTCCCATTGGTGTATGGTGCACAGAACTTTGACCCGAGGAGCCTGTTCTGGGCCTTCCACTAGATAGATTTGGATGAAAACTTTACAGAGGGGTGGCATTTGTTCTGGGATGCCTAAAGGAGTGGTTGGAGTCCCAGCCGGACCTCCCGTTGGTGTACGCTTGGCAGAACTTTGACCCGGGGAGCCTGTTCTGGCTCTTTCACTGGATAGATTTGGATGAAAACTTCAAAGATGGGTGGCAATTGGTCTGAGATGCCTAATGGAGTGGTTGGGGTCCCAATCAGACCTCCCGTTAGTGTACGCTGGGCAGAACTTTGACACAGGGAGCCTTTTCTGGCCCTTCCACTGGAGGGATTTGGATAGCATCTTAGCTGCTAATTATTTTTAAAATTTTGACAGTTACATCCAACTCATTATTAACTTAATAACTTGAAGATTTAAACCCGGGTAACGCTGGGTACTTCAGCTAGTGCGGTATATATTACGCTCAAAAGAGTTAATAAATTATTACTTCCCTCCAGGATGATTAATTTCCCTTGGGGTTTTCAAAGAGTAAATGGAGAGCTGAACATAGAGGTGCGTACCTGTGTTCAGTCACTTGACAGTGATAGCCTACATCTATTTTGTCAATTTCCAGTGACCTCCCCAAATACCATATGTCTCAATCTGTCAATATGTGGTGTATCTCATTGAAGTTTAATAGCAGATACACCCTGGGCTGCCGAGAGGGGGGGGCGGGTACATTTTGCCCGGGCTTTCCAGGGGGCCCGGGCCCTCGCTGCAAATTTTTTTTACATTTTTTTTTTCTATCTAGTGATTTTTTTTTTATTTTTCAATTTATTTATTTTTTCCGCAGGGGGGGGGGACGATTCATCAAGCTCGTTGGTGGGGGGAGCTGGAACAAAAAAAAAAATCATACTCACGTGATCGCTGCGCCGCATCCCTCCTCTCCTCTCTGCTCCATTTACACTGACTGCTGGGCGTGACGTCATCAAGTCACGCCCGACAGTCAGTGAGGAGCGCTGCAGCCAGGACAAAGCATGAAGAAAAAAGAGAAGACAGAAGAGAAGAAAAGAAAGAAGCTAACAAAAGGTAAGTAAAAAACGGGGGAAAGAGGCACAGAGTAAAAGAAAAAGTGGAGAGAAGCACAGATTTAAAAAAAAGGGGAGAGAGGCTGAGAGTAAAAAGAAAAAGGGGAGAGAAGCACAGATTAAAAAAAAGGGGAGAGGCACAGAGTGAAAAAGAAGGGGCAGAGAGGCTGAGAGTAAAAAAAAAAGAAAAAAAAAAAGGGGGAGAGAGGCACAAAGTAAAAAAAGAAGGGGCTGAGAGTAAAAAAAAATGGGGAGAGAGGCACAGAGTGAAAAAGAAGAGGGGAAAGCAGCATGGAGGGCGCAGTGTGAACATAAGGGGGCACAGTGAAGTTGTGATGAAGTATTGTGCGTGTGATGGCACAGGGGACTTGTTGCAATGTAGTGTGTGTGTGGTAGGTGGTGGCTAATTAATGGGCACTATTTTGTTTGTAGGGTGATGGTGAGGCAATTTAATAGTGGGGACTATTAATTTAAGATGGGGTGGTTTGGGGGCTATTGAATATGGGGTGAGTTTGGGGAGAATGAGGTCTATTTATTAAATGTGACTATGAATTATGTAATGGTAGTGATGGTTGCGGGAAATAGGTGTTGCTGTTTGCAGGAAGGGAATAGGTTTATTTATTAAATGTGAATACTATTATTTTAATGTTGGGGCTGGAGGAAGGCCTAATTATTAATCGTGGGTGCTATTGATTTAACGCCGGGGCTGGCGGTAATTTTCTAAATGTAGCCATTTTTCCCCCCCAAATAGGTCCTTCAACATTCCAGGATTCAGACAAGCCGCAACTAAAGAAACCAGCAGCCACAGGTGGAGAAAGTGAGAAGAACAGGTAGAAGAGAGCAGCACAGTGTGTAAAATGTTGTGATTCTAGTAGGGACAATGACAATTTTTGGTGAGGGTTGTGCCCAATGTAAGGTGCAGGCCAAGGCTGAACTCTTTGTGTACACACTGCATTCTTTCTATACTACACTGTGGTGCTAGATGTCCTGAAAGTCAGGAGTGCTTGGACATATGTAATGCTCCGTCGAATTCAGAGCCTAGGGATTTTGATGTATTAGCCACGCCCCAATGGTGCATTTGCCACGCCCCCAAATGCATGACCACACCTCCGGAAAATTTTGCGCCGCCTTGCATACTCGACTATAAGGGGGCCCCATGAATTTGTTGTACCGGGGCCCCTGAATTCCTCTTGGCAGCCCTAGATACACCTTATTTCAGAGTCAGAATACTGAAGTAACTTGTAAGTGCTTAAGTAAACTGGTTGTAGCAGATACCCGGAAATAAGCCAGGTTGGCCCACCAAATGGGTTGTCAGACATAAGCCAGGTCAGCGCACAAAGTGGGTAGCCAGATGTAAGCCTGGTCGGCACATAAAGTGGGTAGTCTGGGTAAGCCATGTCATACACATTAGCAGTTAATCTAATGGGAGCAGAGCAATCAAAATAGGCCCAAACAGGAACCAAAATGGATTTTTCTGTGGTAGAACGGCATCGTGCTTCAGGGTACATGGTGGTCTCTAGTGGCTGAATATGAAAATGTCACATCATATTAGTAATACAACCTCTGAATTTCACTCCATACACTTTTGACAGTCTAGAGGGATTTTCATAATGCTGACTGTGGGTGTCTGTTATAACATAAGGTTTAGATAAGAAGAGGTTTCTATTTGCTACATAGTGGATAGGTTATATACATTAACCCAGTGAATCCCAAACTTTCTCAGAGGCACCCTTAGGGTCTCCATAATTTTTTCAAGGCACCCCTAAGCCAAAATATTTACCAAGAAGGTCCCTGCCTAGCTTACAAACTGCCCTGGCCGAGGCACCCCTGTGAGAACACCGCGGCACCCCAGGGAGCCACGGCACACAGTTTGGGAACCACTGCATTAACCCCTACTCTCGCGTAGTAAATTCTATTGAGAACATATGATTTATTCTGGTAAGAAAAGATTTCCACACATTGAAGTGCCATTAGTTTAAATGTGAAACCTTACAGTAATACAGTTTGGCTATGTTATTGATATGTAAATGTAACAAATAGTCAATAAGGTTAACCCACTGTGCTTAGTTTAATGGGAACCCCTTTTCCCCCTGTTAAGAAGTGATGGGCTTCAGTGCAGGGCATACCATGGCATTCAATACCAATTTGTATTTAATTTTCAATGTTACCAATATATTTGGACCAGACTACTGCAAGGCTACAGCTTCTTCTCATATATATTTAAAAAAAAAACACCTAGATGTCATTGTTTTTCCAGCATACTTAATCCCTGCACACCGTCCTTTTTTACAAAAGAAAGCTTCAGAAAACAGCTTCAGCTCTGTTCACCTAACATACACTATTAAGAACAGACATTTCAGTAGGGGAATGCTCCCTTACTGTTAAAAGAATAGAAGATATTTTCAAGGTTCCAAGGCTTACCACTGTCTCCCAGATTACTACATTTTTAGACATGGTTGGTTATTACAGCCAGTGGATTCTACATAATGCTTTATTTTTCAAACCCCTTCAGGATTTGGCTCATATAAACACCCCAAAAACTCTCCCAAGTGCACAAAAGCTGCTTCAGCCTTTATGTTTGAGAAAACAACTGTTTTGGGTAATCCACTCGCACGGGGACGTCCCACACAATGGGCCTGATTCATTAAGGAAAGTAAGGCAACCAGCCCTAACATAAAAGTAATAGTATTCCCATTTAATAAATACACCTATTTCCCTCCCTTCACACAGCCCCAGCAATAAATTAATAGCATTTACGTTTAATATATCCATTTCCCACAACCATCCCTGGCATTAAATAATTAATATTCACATTTAATAAATAGCGCTCCTACCTAAGCTCAACCCCACGTTCAATTAATAGTCCCAAACCACCCCAGCATTAAATTAAAGATCCTGTTACTCCATCTTAATTTAATAGGCCCCACCAATAAATTAAATTGCCCCACCATCATCCCACAAATAACAAAGAACCTATTAAATAATTAGCCCCCACCTAAACTTCACCATTTTATTAATAGCCTACCTCTCAACGAAGTGCTATTTAGACAGCCTCCTTCCCTTCCCTCATATCACACTATATATAATATATTAAGACCCCCCCCAATCCCTCACACATTATAGCAACATATACCCCTTTTCCCTCACACATTATAGCAGGCAGCCAGGCACCCCTCCCTATAGTTTGGTATAGACAGCCCCCCCTCCTTTCCTATAGCCCCCCCTCTCTATAGTTTTGTACGGCAGCACCCCACCTTCCCCCCTATAGTTTTGTACGACAGCCCCACCCTATAGTTTAGAATAGGCATCAGCCCCCTTCCCTATAGTTTAGTATAGACAGACCCCTCCCCATAGTTTAGAATAGGCAGCCCCCCATACTTTAGAATAGGCAGCTCCCCTATAGTTTAGAATAGGCAGTCCTCCCCAGGGGCGGATTGGCCATAGGCCTTATTGGAAATTTTCCTGGTATGCCAGTGGTTTTCTGAGGCCGCCTGCTATTCTTTTTATTCATTCGTTGTTGTTTTTTTGCTTTTGTATTTTTTTACATCTCACCACAACGGGGCGCCCCGCCGGCCGACAGTGAAGCAGTCCTGGAAGTAAATCGCCAGGCTACCTTTCACTGAGGGTGGGCTGCAGCTTGCAGGGTCACCGCACGCATGAAGGAGTTATCCTATATAGCGCAGTATCCTGGAGCTCAGGAAGGCGTGCTCACAACTCTTCCATTAACCAATGCGGAACGGACAACATCAGTGTGAGAGGTGAGTTGACTCACATATAGGACTACAGAGCAGTGTTTAGTGTTTTTAATGTGTATCACAATTTGAATTGGGACAAAAGTATGTGGCATATTATCATCTGAGGGCACTACTATGTGGCATATAATCATCTGGGGGCACTACTATGTGACATATTATCTGGGGGCACTACTATGTGACATATTATCTGGGGGCACTACTGTGTTGCATATTATCATCTGGGGGCACTACTGTGTGGCATATTCTCTTCTTGGGGCATTACTGTGTGATATTATCATCTGGGGCACTACTGTGTGGCATATTATAATCTGGGGCACTACTGTGTGGCATATTATCTTCTAGGGGCACTATTGTTTTGCATAATATGATCTGGGGGCACTACTGTGTGGCATATTATCATCTGGGGGCACTACTGTGAGGCATATTATCTAGGGGCACTACTGTGTGACATATTATCATCTGGGGTCACTACTGTGTTTCATATTATCATCTGAGGACACTACTGTGTGGTATATTATCATCTGGGGGCACTATTGTTTTACATAATATGATCTGGGGGCACTTGTTTGGTGCAATGTGATTGATTTGGGGGCACTGTTGTTTGGTGTTTAGTGTTATATGAACTGGAGGCACTATTGTTTGGCGTTATATGAACTGGGGCCCTATTAGGCACCCTCCCCCTAGACGTTGCTATACACACCCTTCCGGCAGCGAGTAGTGGCACAGAGTATCCCTTGGTTTCCTGGGGTGCACACCCTAATGAAGGGTTCTGCGCACTCATATGGGTAAGTGAACTGAACACTCTGAGAAAGTACTGAGCTAATATCAGATAATCATTGGCAACATAATTTTCTTGTGGAATAGTTCTGCTTTCAGCCTACTGCGTCATCTTCCTTTGTCTTCTAACATCCAACATCATACTCATTATTTGATAGCATTTAAGGTTTTTATTCTTATTATGAGACCATGTTACATGTTTATGATAGTGCTGCTGTCCTTGCAATATTCCAGCACTGGCATCTTTCTTAATATCTTTACCTGGTCACTTTTAAATAGGTATTTCAAGTAAATTCATTAGAAATTGAATGGATTATCCTGTAAATTTGGAAACTCACAATTACTCTTCTGCATAGCGTTAACTTATTATTATTACTCTTTATGTATATATTACGAACATGTGGAACATCATGCACGTCAGTCCCTGTGTAGATTATATAATTTACCTACCACATACTCGCACACATGAGGAGCAATTTAGTCAGTGTTAAATGCTTGATGGGGGAGGGGGCTACAGGAAGGGGAGAGGGATCTCAGAAGTGAATGAGACAGGAGGCTGGCATGGCCTGCCTGTGCGGTGTGTCAAATGTCTTTTTGTTTACACAATGTAGTCACACTCCTCTTGCATCCCAATCTTCAGTTCTTTACATTCATTGGAGAGAATCTAATTGGCCATGTTACTGTGAAAACTAACGCGGCCTGCGCACTATTACCGTTATTACTGTTAGTACGGTAATTTTTAATGCTGTTTTTTGCTCACGGCTCCCTGGGCCAGGTTGAATTTACTGTATTAACCGTAATACGCTTAACGCTGTGTTGCTATGGGGGGGATTTAATTCCCTCCATTAAATACTTGGGTTATAGCACAATACTTTAAAGCCTTTCTTTTTGTCTATTTACTTGTGAGTCTGCCTCATACTGCGTGTTGCATTAGCCTCGCCTGCCACTGATGACCAATGTGGTTATGGATAGTTGAGTTAACACTGTGTCACAGTCCGGAGACTGGATAGGAGCCCAGTGGCAGGGAGGAAGGCTGGCTAACAGGAGATAAGATGGAAGAAAGGTCAAACAAGCCGGGTTCGGTACACAGAGAGGCGTAGCGGTCCAAAGGTTGAGGCAGAAGCGTAGTGGAGGGCAAGCCGAGGTCGGTACACGTGTAGTAAATGCAGGTAGACAGGAACAGCAACAGGAGCAGGAGCTAGATCACAGGCACAGAGCACAATAATCAGGCACTGGAGACAGGAACTGGCCAGGCTTTTATAGGAAGTCAAGGGGTGGAGCTAAGGCATGCTGGAAGATCAGGAGATCACTGGAACTAATCTAGAACACTGAATAAAGACAAGGAACTGTCCAGCAGCCAGAATAGCTCAGTCAGAAGAGCAGCAGTCCACGGAGGCAGAAGCCCTGGGTTCGAATCCTGACAGTACTCCCCTCCTTCCAGTACGTCCTCTGGACGTCTCAGGAGCTGGCTTACCAGGATGTCTGTGGTGAAACAGTGCGGTCAATCTGGAGGCATGGACATTTTCTGCAGGCTCCCATGAATTTTCTTCTGGACCATATACCCTCCATTTTACCAAATATTGTAATTTATTTCTGTGCATTCTGGAGTCCAGGATCTCTTCAACAATAAATTCTTCTTCTCCTTCCACCATGACTGGTGGTGGTGGGGCAGAAATCCGGCCAGGAAAGGGGTTGTCTCGAAAGGGTTTGAGCAGGGAAGTATGAAATACCGGATGTATTTTCATAGAGGTAGGAAGATCTAAGCGGAAGGCAACTTGACCAATTTGGGATAGAATTTTGAATGGCCCAATAAACTTTTGACCCAATTTTGGTGAGGGTATCCGCTGTTTAAGGTTTTTAGTGGATAGCCAGACCTTGTCTCCAACATGAAAATTGGGTGCAGCTCTACGGTGTCTGTTGGCAGCTTGTCTGTAATGTTCCTGGGCTTCTCTCAAATTTTCAATAAGCCTTTTTTGAACTTCTTGTAATGTTCTGATTCTATCAGTTACTGTTGGAATTGATGTGGAAACCAGGAGATTTGGAATAAACGTTGGATGCAGTCCAAAGTTGGCAAAGAAAGGTGTCTGGGAAATTGAACTGTGTTCAGAGTTATTATAAGAAAATTCAGCAGTGGGAAGAAAATTCATCCAATCATCTTGAAGGTAACTAATAAAATATCTCAAATATTGTTCAAGTGTCTGATTAGTCCTTTCAGTCTGTCCATTAGACTGTGGGTGGAAAGCGGAGGACAGATTAATTTTTATTCCCAAAGCAGTGCAAAAACTTTTCCAGAGCTTAAAAGTGAACTGAACACCACGATCAGAGACTATGTCATCAGGGATGCCATGAAGTTTAAATATTTCCTGAATTAGAAGCTCTGCAGTCTGTTCAGCAGTAGGTACTCCTCTAGCAGGAATAAAATGAGCCATCTTAGTTAGACGGTCCACTACCACCAGAATTGTTGTCATCCCTTTCGAAGGAGGTAGATCAACTATGAAATCTACCGAGATAGAGCTCCAGGGACGAGATGGAATTGGAAGAGGTTGTAGCAAACCTAGTGGTGAGGAGCGAGGAGTCTTGTTTCGGGCGCATGTCAGACACGATGAAACATATTTTTTAACATCGCTTTTACACTTTGGCCACCAGAAGGAACGTGTCAACAATTCTTGAGTCCTGTATACTCCTAAATGTCCAGCGGGTTTGGAATCATGGACTAATTTCAGTACTTCAATTCGTACTGACTCTGGTACATAAAGGCGATGAAGCTGAGTCCAGTAGCCATTATTAAAAGTTAAATTAACATCTGAAGTAGGACTTCTGAGGAAAGGATCAGTGTCATAACCTTTCTTCAAAAGAGAGAGTAAATCCGTAGGAACAGTTGCCCCTAAGAAGTTGTGCTTAGGTAGGATAGTCTTTCCAGAATCCTTTTCTAGATGCGGATCGGAGAACATTCTTGAGAGTGCATCAGCTTTGCCATTTCTGGATCCGGGTCGGTAAGAAATTATGAAGTTAAAGCGAGAGAAGAATAAAGTCCATCTGGCTTGTCTAGGAGACAATTGTTTAGCGGTGCGTAAAAATTCAAGATTTCTGTGATCAGTAAGGACTGTCACAGGGTGGATAGAATCCTCAAGAAGGTGTCTCCATTCTGAGAAAGCACACTTAATGGCCAGTAATTCCTTGTTCCCAATATCATAGTTTTTCTCAGCGGATGTCATCTGGCGAGAAAAATAAGAACAAGGATGCAACAACATCTTCTCGCCGGCACGTTGAGAAAGAATTGCTCCCACTGCAGAATCAGAGGCATCAACTTCGACAATAAAGGGTAATTCAGGATTTGGATGTATCAGGATTGGTGCTGATGTGAAAAGAGTCTTAAGTTGGGTAAAGGCTTCTTGAGCTTCAGGTGACCATTCAAAAGGAACGCCCTTCTTTGTAAGTTGCGTAATAGGAGAAACGATTCCAGAAAAGTTTCTTATGAATTTTTGGTAACAATTGGCAAAACCAATAAACCGTTGTACTTGTTTTTCGTTCTTAGGTACAGGCCAGTTAATGACTGCATCGATCTTACTGGGATCCATGCTCAGACCATCAGGGGAAATTATGTATCCTAAGAATTGAATCTTGGCTTGTTCAAATTCACACTTTTCCAATTTGATATACAATTGGTTCCTCCGAAGTCTTTTGAATACAGTACAGACATGTTTGCGATGTTCCTCCAGATTATCAGAGAATATAAGAATGTCGTCCAGATAGGCAACAACAAATTGATCTAATAAGTCTCTTAGGACATCATTGATGAAATGCTGAAAAGTTGCAGGGCCATTACATAGGCCAAAAGGAATGACCAAAGACTCAAAATGTCCATATCTTGTCCGGAAGGCGGTTTTCCACTCATCCCCGGGTCGAATACGAACAAGATTGTATGCCCCACGCAAATCAAGCTTTGTAAAGATCTTTGCCTTCTGTAGCCTCTCCAACAATTCAGGAATTAAGGGGAGTGGATAACGATTCTTAACTGTAATCTTATTGAGTTCCCTATAATCGATACAGGGGCGTAAGGTAGAATCTTTCTTTTCAACAAAGAATAAGGCGGCACCAGCAGGTGAAGTAGAATGGCGAATGAAGCCTTTGTTTAAGTTTTCATCCAGAAATTCCCAAAGGAATTTTAACTCCGGTTCGGATAGAGAATAAAGTCGTCCAAAAGGTATGGATGATCCTGGTAGCAGCTCAATAGGACAGTCATAAGGGCGATGTGGAGGTAATATATCTGCATTCTTTTTATCGCAGACATCTGCAAATTCACTGTATTGTGGAGGCAATTTCAAATCTTTAGAAGGAAGTTCTAGATGGGCAGTTTAGTTTGCAGTGCTCAGAAGGAAAGAATAAAGTGCGAGTATCCCAGTTGACAGAAGGATTATGGGTAGACAGCCAGGGGATTCCCAGTATTATGGGAAATTTAGGTGAAGCAATCAAATGAAAGCTTATAGCCTCCTGATGCCCTGGTTCAATAGTCATTTGTAGCTGGATTGTTTCATGAGTAACTGGCCCAGAAGACAAAGGGGATCCATCTACAGTCTCCAAATTTACAGGAGCTTGTGTACTCTTTGATTCAATGCAGTTTTTCTGTGCAAAGGTGATATCCATGAAATTGCCACCAGCACCCGAGTCAAGCATAGCCAAACTGCAAATTAAAAGAGACCCGGATGAAAGTGTTATTGGGATAACAAAATGTGATTGTTGAGGCAGAGGATCTCCGTTTTCATGAGTCAAGGGGTTAAGTGATTGCGAGATGGAACTGGATTGACTAGACTCTTTGGAGTCCATTTGCTTTAAGTCAGTCATAGCGATGGTCTGGTGAATCTTATTTGGGCAAGTGAAGGCATAGTGTCCTTGCTCACCACAATATAATCAAAGATTCTCCTCCCGACGTCTCTGTTTCTCATTAAAACTGAGTGGTTTCCTAATTGCATCAATTTGCATTGGTTCGGGAGAGATGCTTGGATTGTCTGATGGTGCAGCTTTGAACACTGTAGGTCTATTAAACTGATGCAAATTACTGCTCATACCGAAGGCTCTTAATCTTTCATTTTTCCTCTCACTTAGCCTTTGATCAATATGAATGCACAGCTGGATAAAATCGTCCAGATCATCAGGGGTGTCTACTCTGGCCAATTCATCCTTTACTTGCTCAGAAAGGCCGTGACGGAACTGACTCTTTTTTGCAGAATCGTTCCATGTAGTGTCTGCAACCAAGCATCGGAATTCAGCGGTATACTCAGCCACCGAGCGTCTTCCTTGTCGCAGTCTATGGAGTTTAGCTTCAGCGGCAGCACATCGGTTAGGATCATCAAAGACTTGCACCATGGCGGACGTAAACAAATCCAGATCTTGCAGAATAGCACTGTCTTGCTCAATGTAAGGAGAGACCCAGGCTAGGGCTTCCCCTATCAGGAGATTGATTATGAAGAAGATCTTCATCTTATCATCTTTGAACTGTGTAGGTAACATGTGAAAATAAATGTTGCACTGATTTAAGAAGCCTCTGTATAACCGACGATCGCCACAGAATTTTGTAGGCAATGGTGGACGCGAAACTTGTGCAGCAGTGGCATCATAATCTTAATTCTTTCTCCAATTTAGCTATTTGTTTCTGCTGAGCTTCAACAAGGGCTTCTAGTTCTCTGAACTTGTTCTGAGAAATGCAGGCAAACTCTTGCAACTCCTTTACTTGGTTTTTCAGAGTATTTAGCGCAGCTACTCCCGCGGGATCCCTTTTTGGGGCCTGATTATTCTGTCACGGTCCGGAGACTGGATAGGAGCCCAGTGGCAGGGAGGAAGGCTGGCTAACAGGAGATAAGATGGAAGAAAGGTCAAACAAGCCGGGTTCGGTACACAGAGAGGCGTAGCAGTCCAAAGGTTGAGGCAGAAGCGTAGTGGAGGGCAAGCCGAGGTCGGTACACGTGTAGTAAATGCAGGTAGACAGGAACAGCAACAGGAGCAGGAGCTAGATCACAGGCACAGAGCACAATAATCAGGCACTGGAGACAGGAACTGGCCAGGCTTTTATAGGAAGTCAAGGGGTGGAGCTAAGGCATGCTGGAAGATCAGGAGATCACTGGAACTGATCTAGAACACTGAATAAAGACAAGGAACTGTCCAGCAGCCAGAATAGCTCAGTCAGCAGAGCAGCAGTCCACGGAGGCAGAAGCCCTGGGTTCGAATCCTGACACACTGCCTACTTTTGTGTTGGTCCCACCCACAGTTTGTTTGGTCCCACCCATGTGTGTCCACTTCCAGAATATTTTCCAGGGCCACTTTAAGTTCCCAATCCGCCCCTGGCCCTCCCTATAGTTTAGTATAGACAGCTCCCTCCCCTCTCTATAGTTTAGAATGGGCAGCCCCCCCCCTCCTGCTCACTTACCTTTAGTTGCTCTGGCCAGCGTCGCTCCTCACATCAGGCAGACAGGAAGTCATGTGAGTCTTACTGTCTGCCGCATAGTACTCTGGGACCCCATACAGCAACAGGCAGCCTAGCGATTGGCTGCCTATTGCTGTCTACCCACCCCCACCCCCAATTCGACCCCCTCCCAGCCTCAGGCCTACCAAGAGACTTCCCGGTAAGGCCTATGCCCAATCTGCCCCTGGGTGCATTTAACCCTTTATTTATTTTGTGTGGCATGATCTGCTTCCATTGTTCCTCAAAGAAGGTATAGTAAAGGACCAGGGCGGTGCCACCGTTAGTCCCTGCAGCTGCTCTCCTCTCCTTTCCATCAGAAATTTTTTCTTTCACCCTTTTATTTCCTGAAATAATCAATGGAACGTTTTAAAGGGCCAACCGCATTCACAGTAGCACATACAGAAGACAAAGGCTGTTTATTCCTGGAAAATTGTGTTATTGCAGATAGAGTGCCCAGAAACCTGTCACACACAGGCACTGTGTTTCTCACAACTAGACATTTCTCCTCAAAGCTGAAGTGCACATTGTGCCCACTAGAGACCCTTACTCGGCCTGAAGCTCAGGCCTCATCACGGTGGTTGTCATCATGACTGGGGGACCCCCTTCTGCGCATTCCCCTACTATGGTGCAACCAGCCCCAGCTGGCTAAGCCTGGGCTGTTTAAAGGAAAATAGGGGGACCCCACACTTTGTCCAACCGATTTTCCTCCAGCCAGCCCTCGACATGCAGCATTATGGTTGGTTAACCCCACACCCACCGCCCAGGTGTATGGGAAGAGCCCTGTGCTGTCAGCACAAGGCTGGGTACCCCAAGGGAGGGTGCCCGCATTTTTGTTTGCGGATCTCAACTCCCTAGGGAATCCAGTCTCGTACTGACCAGTCTGGGGCTGGTTGTCATCATGACAGGGAGAGCCAATCTGTGGGTTGCCCTTCAATGGTGCCACAAGCCACAGCTGACTGTAAGAGAATCGGAGGAACCCCACACTGTTTGTCCTCCCAATTTTCCTCCTGCCAGCCCTACGTTGGCAACACTAAGGTTAATAAGAGGGGTGGGGGTGGTACGCTGTTTTTTTGTTTTGTTTGTTATATCTATTGTTGTTGTTTTTTTACATGGTTTACTTGCAGCAGTCCGGCTGCTGTATAGCCACTGGACCTGTTCGTATTGTTGTTTTAATGGCGGCAGTGTGATAGTCGGCATTTTCACTGTCGGCAGTCGTATTGTCGGTATTTGAACCGTGCAGGGATTTTATCCTTGTAGGTATTTAGCCTGTCAAGATTTCTTCCTTGTCAATATATACTCCATTAGGTATTTGCTCCTTGCCATTACGTTAAGTGTCGGCATTTTCATGTCAGTCATATTTCAATCTGCATTTTCACCATTGGAAATATGACTATCACCAAGCATCAATATATTACACAGCAGATTACAGAGAACAACTTTCTTTAAAAACAAAAATTATTTACATCAAATGTTAAAGTTGTTTTTGTAGTGTGCTACAAATCTTTATATAACATTGCACAATTTCCAGTTTGGGTGTATGAAACATTCTAAATGTAGAGTTATTTTGAACTTTCCTCGTTATAGCTGATACATGGTTTGTTGACATCTAGAAGCTCTATGGCTCTTAAGATATTTAACATTTTTGTGGCATCACTCGACTACACAAACAACCATAAATCTGGTCATAAATTGTTCAACCATCTCAAACATCATAGATGTATTTACTGTTGCTGAAGGGGAAAAAAATTAAACTCATGAGATACTTGCAGCACCTCCTGAAAATAAAATCCACAGTAAGATGATGTCAAATAATAAATAAAAATAACATATAATTGTCGCTCCATTTGCACTTTGGTCATTAATATGGATAAAGTAATGAAACTACTATGATTAAATTACTGAAATATGGTTCGGTTGGATAGTCTCTCTGCAAGCATATACATGAACAATTTTGCCAAAATGAAGAGTAGATAGATGGTCAAATTGATAGTGAAAATATATTTTAAATGGCAGTTCCAAATGTGCTTCTAAAGTTGGATAACAAGCAAAACTTTAAACATACTGTATTGAGAAAAGTAAAATGGTCATACCACACTGAAAACTTTTTAGACCACTGTACCAATTTCACCATTGCACAAACCCTGTTGTATAGTTAAAATGTCCTACATGTTATATAGCAACAGTGTCTATGTTACATGGTACGAAGGTTATCGCAGGGAATTGGGATAACCACGGTGCATGGTTGCACAGTGGTTAGCTGTGATGTCTCACAGATCGATTCTGACCAGTGCACTATCTGTGTAGAGTTTGTATGTTGTCATCGTGTTTACATGGGAGGTACTTGGATTTCTTTCACATACCATACTAATAGATTAATTGGCTTCTGACAAGATTTACAGCAAACAGGCACATAAAATCCACTGCAAGCAATGTAGTCCACAGCAACAGACATCAAGAGATAATTTACAGAGAACAGCCCCAATCTGTTGTACCGGATGATTCTCTCCTCATCAAGACCTAGCTGTCTTGTCTACATGAAATTGGTCATGATCACAAGTCACTATGGGGTTAATGTCAGGCACCCTATGGGAGGGAAGGGACAGAATGACTTTTCTTCTAATTCAAGCTCTATGTTTACTACTGCCTGGGGATTGTGTACTTGGGTGCTCCCCACCAATTGTATGTGACATTCAGGACCTGGGGTGATGGCGTCCCTTTTCACAAACTTTGATTCATAAATGGTGAGAAAAACTCCATCATGGCGGAATCGCTTCACATTGATCACCATTTCTTACAACAAATGTCTTTGTTGCTGTTCACTATAGTTTGTGGTTGATGTGGTGACTCTGTACATGCCTGATGGGGCCTGACCCAGATAGAGTTTGATGGGCAACTGCAATGGAGGTGGGAGTAGTTCCCTCATCAGCTGTGGAGGGGCCTCTACATAGTTGCTTGGGAAGGATACTGTTTTGCATCTTTCTCTCAGGAAGCAACTTGACTGCATGTACCGAGGTTGCCCGCAGTTGTAACACTGTCTTTCAAGTGTAAGAACAGTTCCTCCTGACCAAAACGGGAAGGAGCACAAGATCAGTAACCCACCAGAACACTGTTAGTTGGATAGCAGAAGGGAATTTGGAAAGGGATGTGGGCTGAGCTGGGCTGGACTTCTATCACTCATTCTTGTATTTTCATTGGGCATTTTCTGAAAAAGTGTTTTTTAGTAAGGCCTGAAGCTTGTCCTTTTTGGAATCAACATATTCCCCTCAGGGTGGCAGGCTTGCATAATTTTTCAGGCTACCATGTTCCAGGATCCCTCCTGTGGTGCACGGTAGGTCCCAAAATTGGACCCAGGTATGTTGACATAGTGGGTAACAATGGCTTTATGGACTGTGGCACATTCCAAATTCTCTGCCAGATAAAGAGTCTGGAAAGCATCAGTATCTGGCGCATTGAGTAAAGCAGATCAGAGACACTCCCAGTCTTGTTAGAGAACTTCCCTGAAGTGACACTGGTTCTTGATGGACACCCTCATTTCTACATTTGCCTCACTAAATTACTTAAAGTTCTTACGTTCCTGCAATTCCTGAGTAGGATGATCTGGGATCCTAGCTTCAAAACAACTACAGCAGTTCATGTCCTACAGCCCTTCAGACCATGTATTTTTTGTCCTCTGGCGTGGTGTCCTCCCCCCTACACCCATCTGTTCTTCATACATAGTGGCCATAAAGGCTTCAGGGTGTCTATCAGAAAAGACTTTTATAATCATATAAAATGTTATAAACAAATAGACAGGCACTGATAAACATACATGAAACCAGTCCAAAAAGAATAATGAAGACTAAAAAGGGTAAAGACCAGTGGCAATGGTAAAGAGCTTCCAAATGTGGATAAAGTAAGGTTTCAAACAATTGTTTGAAAAGTGCTTGATAGAGAGCTTAACTCGTGTGTAGCGAAGGTCTGCATAAACAGTACTCTGAAGTTATAGAAACTCCTCACTACCAACTTGCAGATGCAAAATAAATTATTTTAATTGATATACAACAAACACAACTTTATTTATGCCTGTAGCTCTTGGCTCCATGGATTTTTTTTGACTCACTGTAACAATTGATTAGTCATAAAGTTACATGCCTTTCTTATATGACATGGTCAAACGTGCAAGGTAGATTGTTCTTAAAACTTAGCACCATATGAGAAGATTACCCAATCTCCCCAAAAACATGCTGATGTTCTCAAGATGCAGAAGCTCCTCTGTTTCATTACACGTGCCAAAGTCTGTTGTAGCCAGGATAAGTAGATTGAGCACATTTTTTCCTGATTAATATAATTATGTTTTTATACTTACTCTAACTCTGAATCTCTAGGACCAACTGCTGCAGACTTAATAAAGAAAGTAATGATTAAACATTAAATAAATGAAAGGTCGGCCTGCTGCCTTCATAATCTCAAACCACAAAAGGTCTTTTAAAAAATCCACAAAGCTAATTGAATTTAGGAAACTACCTTACTTCTTCCCAATTCATATATTTTGCTAACATAAAGAGACCATCCCAAGATTATATTGCTTTGCTATTTGCAGAGTGAGAAAGATAACTTTCTGTAAACTAAGGATATTTTTACAAACAACCTGTTTTTCCATTTTCTTTTTAAAGCTGTGCACATATATGCATCACTTAAAACTGATTTCTAAATGTTTCTTCCAAGGATAGAAGATATTGGAATTTAACGTTCTGTAAAATATACAGGAACAATAACAGTAGAACAGCATTGATATTTGGCAAAAGGCGTGCAGCTCCAATTAGTTATGATTATTAACAGTGGGTTTTGAGTTTACTTCAACTTTATACTATGTTTACACATTCGCCAGTACTAGCCAAAGATAAACAAGAAATATTTTGGTGTACCTTAATAAATATTTAGGAAATTATTCCCCCTGAAATTTAGTGTTTTTCCACTATATAATTTTAGATATAAATGTTGGGAAGCACAGTAATAGTCAAAGAGAGAAAACTGAAAAGTCTACCATTGTATAACAATGGTAGACTTACTGTAAATCCAGTTTTGTGTTACTACACACCATAAAGCAAAACATGTATTATTATTATTATTATTATTATTATTATTATTATTATTATCATTTATTTGTTAGGCGCCACAAGGTTTCCGCAGCGCCTTACATAGTACAAACAGTAGACCATACAGGGTAAAACATTACAGAACAATAAACACAAAGTACCAATGTTTCAGAAACTCCGGGCAGACATATGGAGTGAGGGGGGAGCAGAAGAGTAGGTATGGAGACAGGAGGGGAGAGGGGCCCTGCTCATGCGAGCTTACATCCTAAGGGAGGGTGCTCAATAGAACAGGTAAACAATGTCCAAGCAACCATGTGCAAAAATGTATGCTCTATAAAAAACACAATTAGGATAACTAAGTAAATATTGAGATAGCCAAGAGACTAGTGGGCTATGTAGCATAAACTTTTCATAAATATACGTATACTATATATATATATATATATATATATATATATATATATATATATATTATCTTACTATCATATTACTTTGTGATTTAATTATCTTTGTCAGTGAATTGTTTCAGGCTAAATAATGTGATTATGTGTGGTGCCACTTTACTGCAAACAGTTTGATTTGGGTCCTCTGAGGGGTGGACCCTAATGCTTATCCTGGTTATCTCCAGTGGCTTCCGTTTGGTAGTATTCCACTTCACTATAGAAAGCCATAGGTTGCAAGTGCCAAGTTACACCCACTAGGCAGCAGGTGACTCACGCAGGCCCTTTCAGAGGTTCATAGAGGTCCGGGGAAAGCCCAAATTAAGAGTCCCCCCACCCCCTATTTCTTAAAAAAAAAAAAACATTAAAAATGCATTTAAAATGTATTTTAAATTGATTTTAATGCTTAACTTTATTACAATTTACAAATAAAATACTGTATACCGATACTGATATACTAGATTATTGGAGATTGCAAATGAAGTGCTTTTGCAGATTTTTTTCTGCAAATGCAGCAATCTTTTTGGAAAAATCCAACTTTCACAGTCAATACTGAGCATGGGCAGCCCATTCAATTGCTTTTGCCCCATAGTTGAGCAATGTTTTTACGTTCCTTGGCACACTGAACGTTCATTCACCAGAAGCAATAGATGCTGGGAAATTGTGGAAAATGAGCAAAGCAATTGTGATGTTGGGAAACACCCCTGAAAGTCCTAGCTCTAGGATTTCTATAAGAAGTTCCTTTGGCTGCTTTCTAGAAATTTGCTTCAGGAAAAGTAGTAAGTCACTGAAATCTTAGGCAATATCTTTCTTGTATTGTTGCTGAAAGTTTTCCGCTGCGGAGCACAGTTCTTCATTACTCATTTTGTTAAACTCCCAAAGAAAGTTTAACAAGTTACAAATTGCTTCAAATGAAGTAAATCAATGATGAAGGCCAGACAGAAAGGAGTCTACGACTACATAAAAAAATGTTGACCCTATAGTGCTTCTCAGCATCGGATTGAGTAAGTTAGTGGTAACTGATGGTGAACTCAGTTGGAATCTCAATGTTTTTTGCTACAATTTTGCATTCTAAGATGGTCTCATCATCTTTGAGAAGTCATTTGATATTGTCCAGCTCACTGTCCAATGTAGCATTGTGTGCTTCAGTAAGGAGGGTAGTTTTGTCAATCATTGTAAGTAGCTTTATCCACAAAGATGATATTAGAACAAATTCAAATTTTGACAAGTGCTTCCTAATGGACTGAATTTCTGATCGAGTTTGTACAGAGAGTTTGAGAAATTCAATATTTGATTATGCTGTTCCCAGAGAATGCAAATAATGTGCAACTGGTTTAACAGAATCAAAGCGTGCAGACCATCTAGTTGTGTATATATTATGAAGTGAAGCAGGGAGATGCTCTTTCAGAATTTCCCACCTTTGCGGGTGAGAAACCAAAAATATTGTACATTTGTTGCACAATTCCAAAGTAAACAGGATTCAGTCAACACCCACAAAGTTTAGTGTCTGGTTTTTACAGCTGGAGAAAATACAGTATGAGTTTTGCTCAAGCAGAATTGCTTTTACTCCATTGTATTTCCCAGCCTTGTTAGATCCATTGCCGTATGCTTGAAAATCCACCTTTAATCCTACCAAATTTTCCGATACTCGATCAGCAATTTCTTTTCCATTTTTTTGTCAAATTACCAAACATGATAAACTGTTCTTCAATCGAAAATTTTGTGCATTCTAAAACCTTTACATAATGAATCACCAGAGTGGTCTGAACCTTGCGAGGACTATCAGGAGTGCCATCAACTATGATAGCAAAGTATTTTGCATTTCTAACTTCATCAAGAAATATTTCTTGTATGAATGACCCACAAAGCTCAATAAATTCATTATGTATGTGTGTTGATAGGTAATGACCTTGCAGGCGCTTTTGGCTCTCTTGCGATTCATGTATAAGTTTAACATGCCTCGATAAAATAAGGTCATAAATGCTGATAAGCTCGACTATACCTAGAAAGTTTCCATTATTACAGTCACCAATGTGAGAACTGGAATGAAAGAATGCTGATCCCCGTTCAGAAATATAAAGGACATGCCGGATGATCTCAAGAGTTAGTTGCCAATAATTAGCCTCCGTAGTGACTTCGGTGAAGAGTAAACTGTCAATTGCCATATAATTTTCTTTGTGCAGCGTTGAACTCTCATGTGATGGTATTCAGTCGTACAGTATCTTCTAACCTACTCAAGGTCCATCCGGATTGAGCAGATAAAACCAAAGCGTTCACTGCAATTTTATTAAAAATGAAGCAAGACGCACAGTGGAGAGATTGTACTGCTACACTCCAGAATAACCATTCTCATGGGCAGGTCTCCCCATTCAGAAGGTTCTTCTGAAGTAGAAGATAAGGGAATGCATGCTTACTAGCATCTCTTGGAATGCTATTTGGTGTTTCAAAGCTAGGAATCTTAAGAAATGACTTTTGGGCAGCATCGATATTCTTAATAATACTAACTCTCAGCAGAAATCAATTCTCGCTCTTCTGGTTCTCGGTGGTCTTGCTGTAGAGTTCTGGATTGTATACTAGATCTTCTGCTGTTTGTATCGGTGTCGGCGGTATCGCTGTTGGTACATTTCCATCTTGACAAATGTCTTCATTTGCATGTTGAACTTCAGTGGTGGTTTGACTTGTTTCACTTTCAACTGGGTTTGAACCTGAAGTTCCTGATCCTTAAGCACTTGTTGTAAGATCACTTGAGTGAGGAGCATTTTCTTGTACCAGGGATTTCAAAAATTAGTTATTGGCCTTAACTTTTTAGATTTGGCTTCCATTGATTGTCGCCTTTTAGATGCCCTACTTTCAAAATTTCCTCAACAACATCGTATGGTTTGTCATAATATGTTGAAACATCAATTGTATAAAAATGATTATTATTATTTGTTATCAAAATTGCAGTTAGAAATTTCTGGAAAGCGAATACACATACGGAGTGTTAAAGGCTTGCTCCCTCCAACTACAGCTCACACTGCCCCATCATACCTCACTGCTCACCCCACAGCTCACTCCCACCTTCCCACAGCTCACACTGCCCCATCAAACCTCACTGCTCACTGCACAGCCGACTTCCTTCTCCTACAGCTCACACTTCCCCGTCACACCTCACACTGCTCCCATCATTGCTCATACAGTTTCCCTCGCACTTCAAACTACTCTCCTCAGCCCTTGAACTTTTCCAGCACTCCAGATAATTTCTCCCGCTACCCTAATTTATCCCAGCATATCAATTGCCCCAAACATATACACTTACCCTAATTCTACCCCAGCACTCACACACACACACACACACACACACTTAAAATAGTGAGTCTTCCTAGCTGCAGCTCCTCCTCCTCTCTGTGAGTCTGACAGCTGCTGCTCAGTCTGTGTAGCCCCGCCCCCATGCTCAGACATCACTCTCCCTCTCTCTCCTCACGTTCTGACAGCCCTGGGGGAGTCGGAAGGAGACTGCAGAGAATGAGCCTGGCGCACCGCTAATAAAAACAATGCAGCAGGCACCCGTAAATTGGACATTGAAGCGTTGGCTGATTTTGCCCCCACGGCAGCCTGCGCTCGTGTACCGGCTGCACTGCTCTAGTTATGGCACTGTTACCTAATTTATACTATTTACCTTTAAAAGTGTTTAATTGTTCATGTAAAAAGTGATATTTTAAAATGTATTCATAAAAACAAAACCTGTTGAATCTATACAAGCATGAGCATTGTAATAATAAAACATGTATGAAATCAACTTGCCTAACACGCCAATTCTGCAATTCCTTGAATAAATGTTGAACATCAAACTATCCAGTCCAGTTCCCTAATTATAAACAAACTATTCCCTTGCGAACTCAACCCGGGAAATCTCAAGGACATGTGACATTCTCATGTGTCTGTGTGGATAGATGCATCATGCCTAGAGAGCAATAAGCACATGAGGGGTCTGTGTTGTAACATTACCAGAGATGGGGGTCTGCATTGTAAGACCTCCAGATTAAGGTTAACATTTAAAAGGAACAATTAGTATGTAATGTGTTTTTGATTAGAGGTCATGATAATGCTTTCTGATGGTGTAAAGATCACTCATATGTTCTCTGTAAGTATATTATTTATTAAGATGATTGTTGTACTGTATCAGTCACTAACATGCCCCCTGTGTTGTATGGAGTTGACTAGAATTATTTTTGCTTTTAGTTTATTGGAATGCTCTCTCTGTTGTGTATCTTTTATAAAGATAAATGTATGTATTGTATAGAATGCTCTATGTATTGTATAACTGCCACTAGAATGCACTGAGTGTTGTATACAGGCCACAGGAATACTCTGTGTTATAGTGTCAGTACGATGATCTTTGTATTGTATAGATAATAGTGGAATGCCCTCTGTATTATATAGAGGTCACTAGAATGCTCTGTGTATTGTACATCAGTCACTTTTATGCTCACTAGAGGTCACTAGAATAGTATCTACGTTGGATACTTGTCACATAATTCTGGTAGGTATTGTATTTCATTATAGCTCTATGGACAATATTTCATATAGTTAAATGGCTATATAAAACCACACCCACCTTAGACAAACCACACCCACATTTTTTTCCCATCCATTTTTCCATAGCGGTACACTGGTAGAAGAGCCTAGGCCATTTACATGGGTTAGACCCCATGGCCAAAAGTTGCCAGCACTCCCCTGCTCCAGTCAATTATTTGGGATCTGTTTAGGTCAGTGTATTCACAATACACCTATCAGCAACATCTGGGTTGGTCACTGCCGGGAATTCTCTTCTCAACATTGATCACTTTGACCAGCCAAAATGGAACCAGCAGATGTGATTCACCCTTTAAATGAGTAGCTTTGCACCTTGGCAAAACGATGTTGCATTGGAGAGGGGGCTAAATTTAAAATGTGGGGACAGATTTATAGTTGGGGAAGGGCATGTCCTAGATCAACTTTAAAGTTCAGTGTAAAAATAAAGCTATCAAGTAATTGTGCTACTTGACAAAACAACCAGTATTTTCTTTATATGCAAAATAATATACTAATATGCACATCTTGCATTGTAACATGGTTTTGTCCAGAAGAAAACTTTTTTTGCCTTATTTTCCTTAATGAGTCAGGCCCACAGTATATAGTTTCTTGAATAAGGACAAATACTAATAAAAACATATATCATTCAAAACAAAGGTAGACAGACTTGAGAGACACAAAAAGGTCCAGGTACAAATGTTCGAAACTTAGGTATGTTCATGTACATCCATAGTTCCACAGATTTTTAGTAAAGGATTTTGTTTTAGCTAATTGGTGATGAACAGCCAATTCAAAGTGTCCATGTTCCAACATACAATAGTTACAATCATTGTCATGCTTATTGCAAAGGTAATAGTGTGTAACACATATATAATCTATGACCTGTATTGTTACTGATCCCGTCACTTGGATCGAGCTTCTAGTGTCAATGTCCAATTTGGCTACACATGTTGGCCTTCTGAACCTCATGGTAGCCTACAAGATTTATGCATGCTCAAAAATCCAAATGATAAAGATTGGATCATTTTTGAGCTTTGTATATGCAGAAATATCAGGCCAAATATCCAATATTGAAGCCTGTTTGGCCATAATTACACTAACTGGTAAAGAAAATATACTTTTCCTTTAAAGTAACAAAGGAGCTGAATAAACATTATAGATGTTTCTCCTTTAAGGTAAGTTGTTGCATTGACAGTGAAATACAGAATAAAATGTTCTGTAGTAAAATTACATTTTAAAGGCTAGTCTATTTAAAAGTGATATTTTAATTAGATATCCTTCAGCATTTGCCCCCTTCCATCACAGATATTAAATGTGATTGGAAGTGAGCATATCTAGTTTTAAAATGAATCAAAACCATGTTGTGTTATCTTTTCACATATTTATCAAAATGATTGTATAATTGATTAGGTGCCTGTCATAAGAGCAGATAAAGTGATTTTGTTTTTACAAATGATGTCTATGTCCATGCAAAAAAGGATGATTTATATAGTCATTTATTACTTTGTTTTAACAAAACGTTCTTGCATAGGCACCAAGGGCTTGATTCATTAAGGTACATTAAAGCAAACATATTGTGCTTATTTTCTTTTCTTTTACATAGACGTAATTCGGGCATAAGTACATTCGTATTCAACTAGGTATGCTCTGCTTTGTCAGGCACAATGCACTGCAGGATATGTCCAATACATATATGGAATATGAAGTCGCAGCAGAATGAACAGAAAAAAATAAATTATTGTCACTTGCTAATAATATAAAATAATAGATGGACATTGGCCAAATAACGTGGTCAGATCATGCCTTCATCTTTGTTACCATACACATCCCTCTTAATAGCCTCAAGCAATGGACATAGAGACATAATGAGTCCCTTCTCTATGACACCTACTGCAAGGACCTGCTATAGAGGATTACACTGCTCACAATGACTCCATGGAAATGTCAAAGGTGACCATCTGGGAGGCTCACAAATGTTTCCTGCGGGGCAAGCTTATCCAGTTAGGGTCATTCACTAAACAGCAAATGAATGTTCTTAAAGAAGATACCCTGCACAAAATCAGGGATCTGGAAACTAAACACAAATCTTTCATCGCTGGGGGAACGCTACATGAGCTGACAGAAGCCATGGTTGCTGTTAATAAATTGCTCGGTGATAGATCAAAATTGGCCTTTGACCGTTGTAAATATAAATACTTCCAGTGGGGGAATAAGCTGGGGAAGCTATTAGCTCGGGCTCTAAGAGCCCAATGCGCTGCCTCTTTCATCCATTATGTGAAAGATACTGGTGTGAAAGAGAGGGGGAGATAGCCTCTGTGGTCCACGTTTATTAATCCTGGTTGTATGACATTGCTGGCTCCTCCCCCCTGAAGACCCTGGACTCTAAGTGAAAACAGATTAGTGAATACCTCCAGAAATGCAATCCCTCAAAGCTTTCGGAGTCTTTAAATGAGAAATGAGATCTCAGATATATCCAGCCACTCCCGACAGTCGCTCGAAGCACATATTAAGGACCCATCCCTGTGCTCCAGCTATCGCCCAATCTCCCTATTAAATCCTGACCTAAAACTGTTTGTGAAAATTACATTAAACCGCTTGAAGATCCTGCTACCAGATCTGATACATGGTGATCAGGTCAGCTTTGTACTGGGCTGTGAGGCACAGGACAATACTACCAAGATTATAGATCATTTTGATAAAAGACGGGCACACTCCTACCTTGCTTTTGTCGACTGTCGCGGAAAAAGCTTTTGACAGTATGAATTCCTTGAGGGAGTGCTGGAGCACATGGGATTGAGTCCAATTTGTCTCCATAGAATCCTCTCCCTTTATAGAAACCCCACGGCCCGCATTAAAATCAATGGCTCTCTATCCAAAGCATTCTCCATCTTGAATGGCACTCACCAGGTTGTTCGCTCTCCCTTTTAATAGTTATTCTTTGCAGGGTAGCCCTGGGTCGGTCCATCAGGAATATCCCAGATGTGTCTGAGGTACGGGTGGAGGGGAGCTAACACACATTAGTCCTTTTCACGGATGACTTGCAGGCAATGGTCACCAACCCTACCATTTCATTGCCCAATTTATTGCTAGAGTTTGAGAAATTTTGGGCACTATCCAATTTCAAAATTGATTATACTAAATCTATGGTTCTAAATCTTTCCTTCCTGTCATAGGTTTTAGAGCAGTGATGGGCAAACTTTTTCAGGAGCGAGCCAAATAAAAAAGAAAAACTTTATTCGGGCCAATATAATTTATTAAAGAACTCAAATATCGAAATATATAATACAAATTTTTTGAATGGGACGGAATGGTGTTATATAGCAGTGTTACCTCTATAAGTGCAGCGATCATACAGACACAGCACTTATTTCAGCAGGTTGTTGCAGATCCGTCTTTCTGGTGAGCCACTAACTGACAACACAGCAGCCAATCGAAATCCGCCTTAGTATATGGCCCAGCCCATCTCTTCTCACATGACTTTCAGCCATTAGGGGACGGGCAAATGTTTGAGTGATTGACATACGAAGTGTCCTTTTAGGAAGGAGGATGAAGTGTAATGGAGGAAATAGCTGGGAAGGCATAAAAATGAAGGTTCTGACACACAGGGTCGGCCCTAATAATTTTATGCATATTTTAATGAAATTTTTTAAAATATTGGCGGGACGGATAGAACCTCTAAGTGGGCTGGATCTGGCCCGCGGGCCGTAGTTTGCCCATCAATGTTTCAGAGGGTCTCCTCTTTTTCTTTCCCTTCACCTTCCACCCCTGTCAAATTAAATACCTAGGAGTTTTATTGCTAAGGGACCTCTCTACCCTGTACAGCCTCAATATTCTCCCTCTAATTCTAAAGTTTCTCGCAAAATTTGGACTATGGCGATCACACGGTTTCTCCTGGCTGAGTAGGATGTATATAATTAAAATTAATATTTTACAAAAGCTTCTATGTCTCCTCCAAAATCCTCCCAATCCACATCTACCCCCCCCCCTCCCAGGGGCTTCCTTGATTTTCAGAAACTGGTTCATAAGGTTGTATGGACCGGTAAGCCTCCCAGGTTTCGTCATGATATTTTCTATAGGCGGAAGCCTCGCTCCTCCTCTTTGCTAAATACTATCAAGTTGTACTCCTAAACAGGGTTATGGAACAGACTAGAGCAGCCCCTTCCAAGCAGTGGGTTCATATTGAGGGTCAAACAATGGGTCACCATACTCCCCTGGTTGCCCAAACGCCCACATTCCATCCACCACACTATTGGCCCCACACTTAAATTTCAAGCCTAGCCAAGCATTGATTTCATCCCTGCTGTCTACCCTCACCCCCATGACCGCTAATCCAAAATTTCCCCCGGGTTGAGACAAGGGGCTTTCAAGGAATGGTCTACAAGAAAGGTGATCAGGAGTCGCCAGCTGATGGCCAATGGACCTGTTTGCGCTTTCTCTATTTAACAGGAAAAATTGAGCCTCCCACATTAGAGTTTTTGGCTGTACTTGCAGGACAGACATTATCTACAGTCAAAAGCTGTTATGGAGGGATTGAGCAGGAGGCTGTCTGGTTATGAGGAGCTGTGTTGCATTTTCACAGAACCAAAACACACTATATCGACCATATACCAATTGCTCATTGTTAACCTCTACCCCACCCTACCTGGCTATGCCGGTGCATGGGATGCAGAACTTGGGAGACCTACCTCCGACCAATATTGAGCTTGAGCATTCCAGTAAACCCTGGTGAGCTCCACCTTTCTCCCTATCTCGCTGGTACAGGTGCCCCTCTCAATTGAGTAAGACGCACTCAGGTATCTTGGGATTGTGCTGGAGATGTGGCACTCGACATTTGGTGGTTGTGTCCTCTAATAATGCGATACTGGCACCAGGTGAGAACAATTGCAAAGGTGATTCTGGGTTTCCCAGTCCCTGACGGCCCCAACTTCTTGCTGTTCGGCCTCTCAGACTTCTCCCTTTCCCAATATAAAAAATCCTAACTCTGCCATTTGAGCAACACCACAATAGCAGTTCCCAATCAGTATCCCAATCCACTGGAGGTCTCCTACCTTGCCTGGCATGGAGGTGTGGTTCAAACGGATAGATCTTTATAGGCTCATGGACACCATCACCCTATATAGTCAAAATAAAGTTACTGAATACACAGCAATGTGGCTCCGCTTGCTTGAATTTAAAGAAACTTCATCTTACCGCTTCCTCATGAACTGTGGATAGACAAGGGCCGCTGGAGGGTTGCCAGAGTGGGCATGCTGGAGGATAAGCCTACTGAATACATTCCCAAAGGGTGCTCATTTAGTCACAAAGCAAGTACAACATCATAAGAAGTCCCCTTCCCTCCGCCCCCTGTTTCTCCGCCCCCCTCATTTCGCTTTCTCCCAATCACCCCCTGTATACTTCCTTCTGTCTCTATTGTCTGTTGTGTATTGTTTGCCTTTACTGTATGCACCATTTATTATTGGTTGATGTACTGCGATATTCTCATTTGCCTTAATTATTTTTTAATATGTTTCATCTGCTGTACATGTCCACTTATGTTTTCAATAAAAACAAATTAAGCAAAAAAGGCATGTTTACAGTTGTTCATGATTGCAAACACATGTTCTAACATGCATATACGACCGTTATCACTATCAATCGGCACTTACACCTGCCCTGTAGTTGGTGCAAGTGATACGACAGAAAGACACGTACCTTAGAGATGCTCAAAGATTGAATTGGGTGCTGCTGTATGTGCTATTGCTTGGCGTGCCCCTACTATACTTTGACTACATGCATACTCCCACCCCCATGATGATTTGGATGTTCTTGCGCTCACTGACGTAAAGTCCGTTAGATTAAAAAATATTATTTTCTATTGAAGATGAAGGATAGGGGAAAAGTAAATATACAAGTAAACAGAACACAAATGGGGAGCACCATGATATGTCCCCCCTTAAGGGGAGGAGACAATGGGAAAAGCCAAGAAAAAGACAAGTGGAGTAGCCAATGGGAGAAGAAAAGGGAAAAAATGGGCACCAGCACGAGGGACAACCAAGAAAAACAAATAATATACAAATAAATAAATGGGGAGCAAACAAGTGGGTTATGCAAGAAATAAGAAGATCAGGCAAAGGGCAAGGGGTAAAAAAGAAGAAAAGAGGGTATACAGTAGAGATGCTCTCTGATCCCCGTGAAGTGGTTTTTGTTTTGGCTTTAGATCTGGATTAGCTTCGTGTTTTGGTTTTGGTATTGGCAAAACCACCCTTGTGTGTTTTGGTTTTGGTTTTGGATCTGTATTTTTTAGAAATATTGCTAAAATATGCTAAAATCACATAATTATGCTCTTTTTTTGATCCTACATTATTATTAACTAACACTAATTTAAAGTCATTTGCAGTCAATTTTGACCACCTCACAGGTCACATTATTATTTTCATACACTTTCGGATAAATACTGCAGCGACCTCAGAGGGATCGTGAGAGTGTTTTCCCTTTATACTATCTAGTTTCTTTCGCTCATTCCATTTTGATTGGCGCCTGTCAACAAATTTTTGTGTTGCTTTGTTTTATTGTCTATAGGTACTGGTGTGACCTATTTTTATTTGCTACAAGCTGCCTTTGAGTTGATCAATTTTGCGCCTGTTTTTGACTGAGTGCTTGTTTGCTTGTTACTGCAGAGACATGGCTGGATACTAAGCGACAGAGCAATGACTCAAACACACGGCAGTTCCTAGCACATCTATGACACATTGTCACACAGCAATGGCAGAAAAGAAAAGTGGTGCAAGATGGAATTGTCCTTGGGCCCTCTCATCCACCCTTATGTTGGATCTTAAAAAGGACATAAACACTTTAACAAACCAAGCACTTCAGCCACAAAAATACCACTCCTTGTGGCTGAAGTGCTTGGTTTGTTTGGGCCCCCCACAAAACAAGGTAACAATGGCCTTAAGTCACCTAAGGTAACAGTGCTGTTAATTAACTCTACTGTGGCAAGATGTTATCATCATCCTCAGCCTCACCCTCATCTGTGTGTACATCATCCTCACACATTATTAATTCATCACAGCTAGAATCCACCGTTACAGAAGTCTCAGTATTTTGAAGTAATTGTAAGTCCTCGTGGAACTTGAAGTTTATTTTTATGAAATCATCTTTTCCCCATTTTGAGGAAGTAGCCTCCCACGCTGATCTCTGACAAGGTTCCTGGCTGTGCTGAAAACTCTTTCCGAGTACACACTGGAGGGTGGGCAGCTTAGGCAGTGCAAAGTGAGTTGGTACATAGGTCTCCAAATTCCTTTTTTTTCCTCCCAGTATGTCTGATGTGTCTATTTCTATGCTGTCTTGAAAATAATCCTCCACCATCGTTTGGATGCTAGTATTTGTATTTTTCTGCAATGAGAATTAGCAATGGAGCTCTCCTGAATGTCACTGTAGACTTTCTTTAACACTCCTCCTCTTTCAATTCTATCTACTTGGCTGACCAACTGCTCTACACAGTGTGCTACCCCTTCTGTGTCTCTCTTTCAAATGGCGCTAGATCGCCGTGGAGGGCGGTATTTATAGATTTCAAAATTTGCGAGATCCAAGATCCAACGACGTAACAATGATGCTTTGCCTCGTTTTCTATTCCGAAAAAGCGCGAAAGTACAGAGCCGAGGCTGGATCCCCAAAGTTCGGGTGAGTTTGGTTCTCGAGGAACCGAGCCTGAGCATCTCTAGTATACAGTAAGGGCAAAACTGAAGGGCAGAATAATCAAACAATGAGAAAAAGGAAGACAATGGAGAAAGCACAGAGCATCATCACACATGAAGTGCATGTAGTGCAGGATTAAAAGCTAAGAATGAGGTAGATTTGTTTGTGTGGTAGATATAATAATTGGGACCTAGGAACTTTGTTCAGTCTGTTTAAAAAGTAACATGGTATTTGACATATTTATAGCCTTCTTATATCTCACTGTGTACTATTATAAATTATCAGCCATTTTTGACATCACAAGTGTTCTTCAGGATGGTTTCTAATAGGCAGTTATATCTGCATTTGAAAATAAAAACTGTCTCCTATGATTAAAACTATACGATCTTGAATAGTTTACCTGTCACATGTTTTAATGTAATTAGTAGCTCTTTTGTATTGCATATGTATTGTGTAAAGATGTTTATTAATCAATATCTTATGTGTTAGAGATCATTATTCCAGTAGAAATAGCAATGGTTTGTGTTGTTGCTTAAAGTTATAATGAGTGGTTAAATTGGGCGTGTACGATGGTATGCCATACCACTATTTCTCCGACTGCCTTTTATGTAAAACTATCAAAGTCTATTCACTTACATTTTCTATACTGCCATATCTTAAATTCCACTTCAACTTTTGGTTATAATCCTGTTTAATAAATCTAATGCTGCTGTGGAGGTTTGGTCTATTACTTTCTTATTACTTATAGAACAAACTAAAACCTTAGTAACAATAACAAAGCTTGCTTATTTTCTTTTCTTTGTTATTAATTAGTATTTGGATGTATAAATGAGTCAATTTCCACATATATAGTGTGATTTAATAGCAAGTCAGCGCTGTTAAAAGAAAGCCATTCTTTAGATTGAAAGTGTTGTGTATATGATGAAATAAACACTTAGCACAGTAATTAAGAACCTTTTATATCTTTCAAATTCTTATGTAATAATGATTTGTAATCTTATATCCCATAGGAGTCTGGGGTTAAGTATGCTGTTTCTAAATAGGAAGTTATGATATATTAGCTGCCAAAGTCTATTCAACGGTAATTATATCATGTTACTTAGCAAGTTTGCCAGTAGGCACCACCATCAACCACTGTAGAATAGGATCTATTGTAATCATAGGATTCATTCCTAGTAAGGGAAAATCCAATACAATTCTTTCTCAAGGTAAAAGGTTTTTGCCTTGAGAAAGAACCCTAGCGAAACGCGCATCAGCCTTGTTTCTATCTGTCTTAAATCGACTCCTTTGTCTCTAGAATAGTGCCCAAACTTAGATTATCATTAAGGTAGTCAGCAATACACTTTCCTATGATAATACTTGGATAGTGTTCATTCATTTAAATGGGGATTTCTTGCCTGATTGAGCACAGTGCCATAGTTCAAATTTCATTATAGGCAGCTAGAAAATCACTTCCCTATCATAGGATTTCTTTTGCTGTCTATGACTAATAATTAACTGGCTACTGATTAAATATTATAACCACAACCTAAGTATAATTTTGTACTTTTTGGACTATTTATTGCTATCAGCTGGAAGGCTGCGCATTTATATTTAGAGCCATAAGTGTTTTGGTGGGGAACCATTTTATTTCCCCATATGCGAAATTATATTTATTTAATCTGTGGAGTCAATTATAATGAAATATATTGGGTCTGTTTATTATAGAATAATTATGAGACAGTGGAATATGTGCAGAGGAAAACTACAATTTTAATCATTGTCTGTATACATATCATACACACACAACTTAGTTTGTTTTTTTTTTAACCAATATTTCGCTACTTTCTAAAATACAACCAGGAGGATTTATTTATTTTTAATGTATACCAATAAAAATTTGGACATATGTTAAACTTTATTACACCCCACAGTGCCCTAATATAGACTTATTTTCTTTCTTTTTTGGTCTTTTGAACTACATACTTGTGAAAGTTTTTAGGTGGGGTGATTCAGGGCAGAAATGCTACTTTGAAATATATAATGATATTGCAGAGATATTAACCTCAGGCAATTAATTATGCAATATAGCATAAAGTAGCACAGTGTTTTCTAAGCAATTAATCACCTGAGATGTAATAACAGTGACTAAAATTCACCTGTGTAGTTTGGCCTTACTGTCCAAATTCAGCTACTATTACTATCTGCCTTTGCCTGCAGTACATTATCTCCCATGTATATGCTGCTCTGATTATACAAGATCCTGTCTGCAAGGGGTTAAGCCCTCATCATTTGATCATTGTGCCTGTCCTTTTGAAGACTGCCTTTTCCACAAGACTGGTGCCAGTTTATCAATCATCACTGCTGCAGGTCTTTCTTACAAACTCCTGTGATCTGGTCTTGAGTTGTCTCCTGTTATTTGACTCCTATTTGTCTCATCGTATTGCACCTTTTTCCTGTGACCCTGAATTCGGCTTTGCTTGACTTTGCTCCTGTTTACTCCCTGGTACTGTTGTGTATCTCCTGACTTCTGACCCTGGCTCGCTGACCATCCTCCTGTAGGCTTCTCTGTGGATCCTCCGGACTCTGCTCCAAATCAGCCTGCTGTTGAGGTATTATTTACTTCATTATAGTCTGAGGTTCCTGTTACCTCTTGTGG